>NC_034181.2:20185706-20330706 GCF_002021735.2 Oncorhynchus kisutch | reverse complement strand
TCTGAGGCAGGTTCTGTGGTAACCAGAGTGTTTGTGTCTGTGGTAGGTTCTGTTGTAACCAGAGTGTTTGTGTCTGAGGCAGGTTCTGTCGTAACCAGTGTGTTTGTGTCTGTGGTAGGTTCTGTTGTAACCAGAGTGTTTGTGTCTGTGGTAGGTTCTGTTGTAACCAGAGTGTTTGTGTCTGAGGCAGGTTCTGTGGTAAACAGAGTGTTTGTGTCTGTGTCTGCAGCAGGTTCTGTGGTAACCAGAGTGTTTGTGTCTGAGGCAGGTTCTGTGGTAACCAGTGTGTGTGTGTCTGAGGCAGGTTATGTGGTAACCAGAGTGTTTGTGTCTGCAGCAGGTTCTGTGGTAACCAGAGTGTTTGTGTCTGTGTCTGTGGTAGGTTCTGTGGTAACCAGAGTGTTTGTGTCTGTGTCTGCAGCAGGTTCTGTGGTAACCAGTGTGTGTGTGTCTGAGGCAGGTTCTGTGGTAACCAGTGTGTTTGTGTCTGAGGCAGGTTCTGTGGTAACCAGTGTGTTTGTGTCTGAGGCAGGTTCTGTGGTAACCAGTGTGTGTGTGTCTGAGGCAGGTTCTGTGGTAACCAGTGTGTGTGTGTCTGAGGCAGGTTCTGTGGTAACCAGTGTGTGTGTGTCTGAGGCAGGTTATGTGGTAACCAGAGTGTTTATGTCTGTGTCTGTGGCAGGTTCTGTTGTAACCAGAGTGTTTGTGTCTGCAGCAGGTTCTGTGGTAACCAGAGTGTTTGTGTCTGTGTCTGTGGTAGGTTCTGTGGTAACCAGAGTGTTTGTGTCTGTGTCTGCAGCAGGTTCTGTTGTAACCAGAGTGTTTGTGTCTGTGCCTGTGGCAGGTTCTACATCATAACCAGAGTGTTTGTGTCTGTGTCTGCAGCAGGTTCTGTGGTAACCAGAGTGTTTGTGTCTGTGCCTGTGGCAGGTTCTGTGGTAACCAGAGTGTTTGTGTCTGTGCCTGTGGCAGGTTCTGTTGTAACCAGTGTGTTTGTGTCTGTGGCAGGTTTTTTATCATAACCAGAGTGTTTGTGTCTGTGCCTGTGGCAGGTTCTGTGGTAACCAGTGTGTTTGTGTCTGTGCCTGTGGCAGGTTCTGTGGTAACCAGAGTGTTTGTGTCTGTGCCTGTGGCAGGTTCTGTTGTAACCAGTGTGTTTGTGTCTGTGGCAGGTTTTGCATCATAACCAGAGTGTTTGTGTCTGTGCCTGTGGTAGGTTCTGTGGTAACCAGTGTGTTTGTGTCTGTGCTTGTGGCTTGTTCTGTTGTAACCAGAGTGTTTGTGTCTGTGGCAGGTTCTGTGGAGGTCTGTTTCTTGACATCAAGAGAAAAATACCCTGGTTGCTTAGTGACTTCTATGAAGGCTTTCACATCCAGTCTATCTCTGCTGTGCTGTTCATCTACCTGGGCTGCATCACCAACGCCATCACCTTCGGAGGCCTGCTGGGAGACGCCACAGACAACTACCAGGTTGGGCTGCTTTAGCCTGAAATCCACAACTGTTTTGTGTTACCATTCCACCCCTTATACTCCGTGTCATATACCAATATGTTTGGCATATCACAAAGTACAATGAATGGAATGTTAGCACAAACAGACTGGTACCCAGGGTAGGGCCAATTAATTCATGTCCTAATTTTCTGAGTCGATGATTTGCAAAATGGAACAAAACAAATAAATGTATGGTAGCTTAATTGGGGGGAGAGAGAGACGGAGAGAGAGATGGATTTAGTTCAGTCACTGGCCCTATCCATCACATGCAGTATATGGACCAATGACTGAACTGAATTCATTTGTTCATCTCTTTCTCTCTCTCTCTGTCAATTCAATTCAGAAGGCTTTATTGGCATGGGAAACATACAGTAGGTTTCCATTTCCAAAGCAAGTAAAATAGATAATAAATAAAAGTGACATTAACAATACAAAAACATTACACTCACAAGTTTCAAAGGAATAGACACATTTCAAATGTCATATTATGGCTATGTACAGTGTTCTAATGATGTGCTAATACTTAAAGTACAAAAGGGAACATAAATAAACATAAATACGGGTTGTATTTACAATGGTGTTTGTTCTTCACTGGTTGACCTTTTCTTGTGGCAACAGGTCCCAAATCTGGCTGCTGTGATGGCACACTGTGTTATTTCACCCAATAGATATTTGAGTTTATCAAAATTAGATTTGTTTTGGAATTCTTTGTGGGTCTGTGTAATCAGAGGGAAATATGTGGTTATACATTTGGCAGGAGGTTAGTAAGTGCAGCTCAGTTTCCACATAGCCTGTCTTCTCTTGAGAGCCAGGTCTGCCTACGGCGGCCTTTCTCAATAGCAAGGCCATGCTCACTGAGTCTGTACAAAGTCAAAGCGTTCCTTAATTTTGGGTCAGTCACAGTGGTCAGGTATTATGCCACTGCGTACTCTCTGTTTATGGCTAATTCCAGTTTGCTCTGTTTTTTGGTAAATTCTTTACAGCATGTCAAGTAATTATATATATTTTTTCTCATGATTTGTTGGGTCTAATTGTGTTGCTGTTGCTGTCCTGGGGCTCTGTGGGTTCTGTTTGTGTTTGTGAACAGAGCCCCATGACCAGCTTGCTTAGGGGACTCTTCTCCAGGTTAATCTCTCTGTAGGTGATGGCTTTGTTATGGAAGGTTTGGGAATCGCTTCCTTTCAGATGGTTGTAGAATTGAACTCTCAATCTCACTTTCTCACTCACTCTCTCTCTCTCTCTCTCTCTCTCTCTCTCTCTCTCTCTCTCTCTCTCTCTCTCTCTCTCTCTCTCTCTCTCCTTTTCTCTCTCTCTCTCTCTCTCTCTCTCTCTCTCTCTCCTTTTCTCTCTCTCTCTCTCTCTCTCTTTCTCTCTCTCTCTCCTTTTCTCTCTCTCTCTCTCTCTCTCTCTCCTTTTCTCTCTCTCTCTCTCTCTCTCTCTCTCTCTCTCTCTCTCTCTCTCCTTTTCTCTCTCTCACACTACCCTCTCCCCCACCTGCCCTCTCTCTCTTTCTCTGTTTCAGGGTGTGATGGAGAGTTTCCTGGGCACAGCGTTGTCAGGAACAGTATTCTGTCTGTTTAGTGGTCAGCCCCTCATCATCCTCAGCTCTACTGGACCTATCCTCATCTTTGAGAAACTGCTCTTCGAATTCAGCAAGTGAGCGAGCTCAACCCCACCCTAGTTCACAATCAGACACTGTAGCCTATATGTAGTATTTGAATACATATGGTTCCTCCTCTTGATTTGATGAGAATTCAAGCAACACGCACATCAGACAGTTATATGAATGGCACAATGGTGAGATAAGATTTTATGTGTCTTATTGGAGAGTATGCGTCCATTCCATCTTCATAAAAAGACTGTCCTGCCTTCCACATTCTGCCCCTATATCAATAATGTTCTTATTTCTAAGGAACAATGGTATAGACTACATGGAGCTGCGTCTGTGGATCGGGATCCACTCCTGTTTGCAGTGCTTCCTCCTGGTTGCCACGGACGCCAGCTACATCATTAAGTACATGACCCGTTTCACAGAGGAGGGCTTCTCCAGCCTCATCTCCTTCATCTTCATCTCTGACGCCATCAAGAAGATGGTGGGTCATGTGTGTGTGCACGCAGACACGCACACACACACGCAGGCGAGTACACATGTAGTCATGTAAGCACACACACACACACACACTTAACTGTTGATATAATGTGTTGCTACAGATGGGCTCCTTCAAATACTACCCCATCAACACCGACTTCAAGCCAGACTACGTCACCGCCTACAAGTGCGAGTGCCTGGCCCCAGACCCCAGTGAGTCCATCCTTAGCTGTATAAAATATTACTGAAGTGCAGAGTCCCCAGCAGAGGATATAAGGGTTGTTAAAGGGTTGAAGAGGCTTATGATGAGGTTATCAGGACCTAGTAGCCTGGGTGTCAGTCTGTTTCCACTCTCTCATTACAGCTCCTTATGGAATTGTCTCGCCAACCATGTCAAAAGTTTGACAGGAATAGAAATGGCAATAGCACAAAGAAATGTGGGTATTAGCAGGACCTGGCTACCGCCAAGGGGTTTGGGGACACCACAATTATACAATGGTTTGGTAATATAAGGATGGATTATACCTTTATGCCTGTTTGGAGACGTTGCATTGTGAAATCTTATATTGCAAACGTTATGAGAATTGACTGAAGATACTTGACTACTGTAACTGATTTGTCTCACGTTTGTTTTTGCTGCACACACAAATGGCTGCTGTCTGATGCGAGTGAGTAACACTTCCTGTGTATGCATGAGCTTTAACTAGCTACTCCTTCTCTCTGTTCAAAGTCTCAAAGTCTACCTGTTAAAATCTTATTTTATTTTGTATTTCTCTTTTCCCCTGACTCTGCCGTCATCTCGTTTTCCCTCTCTGCATCTCAATTTCTCCTTCATTACCCTCCTCTCTTTGTCTCTTTCTCCCTTCTTCTAACTTAAACAGTGGCTTCAATGATCTTCAATGGTTTAGTGCCAGTGCCAACTGATAACACCTCTAGTCTCTTTGGAGTAAGTTGTTGTTTTTATTCCATGTGTATTTTGTCATGTCTTTTTAAGGAGATGTTAGAACTGGTGTTCTGTTGGAAACACAACACACCCCTGCTGAATACCCATTAGGCCTTAAGGGCTTTTCAATATTTCATTTTTTGACACAACAGACTTCCTAGTTGTTGTTTGTTTGAACTCAAAGTTTAATGATACTACTTAAAAAACAGGAGTATGACACTAAGCCAAGTGGAAACTATATGTTTAAAGAGTCTGTTCATTTTCTTTTTTTGTCTCCCTTTTGTTCCCCTGCACTCTCTTCCCTGTTATTCTCTTTCTTTCTTTCTTTCTTTTTCTCTCTCCTGACAAACCCTCACATCCTCACATCCATGCCAATCGTTTTCTCTACACGTCACCTTTTTCTTCCACCTGTAAAACTGTGTCCCCCTTCCTGCCCCCCCTCCACCCCTCTCTCCCTCTCTCCTACCAGTTAAACATCACAGGCCTGGACTGGAGCCAGCTCAGTAAGAAGGAGTGTGTGAAGTACGGAGGCTCTCTGGTGGGCAACACCTGCAAGTACGTCCCTGACCTGGCCCTCATGTCCTTCATCCTGTTCTTCGGGACCTACTCCATGACCGTCTCCCTCAAGAAGTTCAAGTTCAGTCGCTACTTCCCCACCAAGGTGAGACCAGAACTAACTGAAGAGGGGCTGGATCTTTATACAGTGACAAACAGGCTGCATCACAATTGGCAGCCTAATGCAGCCACAGTTTCATATTTTTCAAGAAAGATAGTCTGTTCCAGGGGTCGGGAAACAAGCGGCCGACGGGCCAAAACCCTCCTGCAAGTGATTTTAAAAAAAGACTTCAAAAAGACCAGTAATTCAGCTAAAAATGTGTTTTATTTAACAAATCTGTTCAAAAGAAAGACGTGATTGTATTTGAAAACTACATTGAGACACAATCAATTTTTTTGTCTTAGTTGTGGTCAATTGCAGTATACCATTATTATTAATTATGTTCCGCCCCCAACGACCATCTGCTCCGACAAAAATCTTATATGTTCAAAAACTCTCTAGCCAGTGGAGAATACATATTCCTGTGGTGATTTAGTATAAATGTCCATAGAGATTGGGTGTAAATAAGAGTAATGACCAAACATGTTTATATCCAAACTTTGTATACCATTGTCTCCACCCACACTCCCCTCTCCATGTTTTTGTTCTGTCTGTCTGTCTGTTCTGTGTCTGTCTGTCTGTCATGTACTGTCTGTCTGTCTGTCTGGTCTGTCTGTTCTGTCTGTCTGTCTGTCTGTCTGTCTGATCTGTTGTCTGTCTGTCTGTCTGTCTGTCTGTGCTGTCATGTCTGTCTGTCTGTCTGTCTGTCTGTCTGTCTGTCTGTCTGTCTGTCTGTCTGTCTGTCTGTCTGTCTGTCTGTCTGTCTGTCTGTCTGTCTGTCTGTCTGTCTGTCTGTCTGTCTGTCTGTCTGTCTGTCTGTCTGTCTGTCTGTCTGTCTGTCTGTCTGTCTGTCTGTCTGTCTGTCTGTCGTCTGTCTGTCTGTCTGTCTGTCTGTCTGTCTGTCTGTCTGTCTGTCTGTCTGTCTGTCTGTCTGTCTGTCTGTCTGTCTGTCTGTCTGTCTGTCTGTCTGTCGTCTGTCTGTCTGTCTGTCTGTCTGTCTGTCTGTCTGTCTGTCTGTCTGTCTGTCTGTCGTCTGTCTGTCTGTCTGTCTGTCTGTCTGTCTGTCTGTCTGTCTGTCTGTCTGTCTGTCTGTCTGTCTGTCTGTCTGTCTGTCTGTCTGTCTGTCTGTCTGTCTGTCTGTCTGTCTGTCTGTCTGTCTGTCTGTCTGTCTGTCTGTCTGTCTGTCTGTCTGTCTGTCTGTCTGTCTGTCTGTCTGTCTGTCTGTCTGTCTGTCTGTCTGTCTGTCTGTCTGTCTGTTGGTATCTGTTGTCTGTTCTGTCTGTCGGTGTCTGTCGTCTGTCTGTATGTCTGTCTGTATTGTCTGTATGTCTGTCTGTCTGTCTGTTGTCTGTCTGTCTGTCTGTCTGTCTGTCTGTCTGTTCTGTTGTCTGTCTTTCGTCTGTTGTGTCTGTCTGTCTGTCTGTCTGGGTCGTCTGTCTGTCTGTCTGTCTGTCTGTATGTCTGTCTGTCTGTCTGTCTGTCTGTCTGTCTGTCGTCGGTCTGTCGTTCTGTCTGTCTGCTGTCTGTCTGTAGTCTGTCTGTCTGTCTCTCCCCTCCCTTTTTCTTTCTCTCTCTGTCTGTCTCTCTTTCTCCCCTTTTCTTTCTCTCTCTGTCTGTCTCTCTTTCTCCCCTTCTCTTTCTTTCTCTCTCTGTCTGTCTCTTTCTCCCCTTTCTCTTTCTTCTTCTCTGTCTGTCTCTTCTCACCTTTCTCTTTCTTTCTCTCTTGTCTGTCTTTTCTCCCCTTCTCTTTCTTTCTCTCTGTCTCTCTTTTCTCCCCCCTCCCCTTTCTCTTTCTTTCTCTCTCTGTCTGTCTCTTTCTCCCCCCCCCCTTCTCTTTCTTTCTCTCTCTGTCTGTCTCTTTCTCCCCCCCCCTTTCTCTTTCTTTCTCTCTCTGTCTGTCTCTTTCTCCCCCTCCCCTTTCTCTTTCTTTCTCTCTCTGTCTGTCTCTTTCTCCCCCTCCCCTTTCTCTTTCTTTCTCTCTCTGTCTGTCTCTTTCTCCCCCTCCCCTTTCTCTTTCTTTCTCTCTCTGTCTGTCTCTTTCTCCCCCTCCCCTTTCTCTTTCTTTCTCTCTCTGTCTGTCTCTTTCTCCCCCTCCCCTTTCTCTTTCTTTCTCTCTCTGTCTGTCTCTTTCTCCCCCTCCCCTTTCTCTTTCTTTCTCTCTCTGTCTGTCTCTTTCTCCCCCTCCCCTTTCTCTTTCTTTCTCTCTCTGTCTGTCTCTCTCTCTGTCTCTCTCTCTCTCTGTGTGTCTCCATTGTCAAATCCCAAACAGTGAACAATGTTCCCTCCCTGATCCTCAATGTACTGGATCCCCTGGTGACCTGAAACTGCATGTTCCTCACAATATTCTATTCCACCTATATTACAGCTGAATACAGCTTATGATTTTCAATGCATTTGAGATGTTTTTAATGTGTTTGTGTCTCTGCATTTGTTGTTCTTTGAGAGATGATTTGTTTCACACTACACTTGTTTTATATTTTTTGCTTTGCTTTGTTCACTGTCTGTCTGCGTGTCTGTCTGTGTCTCTGTGTCTGTGTCTGTGTCACTGTGTTTGAGTCTCTGTCTGTCTCTGTGTCTGTCTCTGTGTCTGTGTCACTGTGTCTGTCTCCGTCTGTCCGTGTCTATTTCTGTGTCTGTGGCTCTGTCTGTTGCTCTGTCTGTTACTCTGTCTTTGGCTTCTGTAAACAGCTGCGGAAGCTCATCAGTGACTTCTCCATCTTCATGGCCATTATGACCTTTGTCGGTCTGGACAGGTTAATTGGGCTCAAAACCCCCAAGCTCATCGTTCCCACAGAATTTAAGGTAAAGAAACAGGTTTAAAATATTAGTAATGTTCCTGATCATACCCTGGGCATAAACCTATAGTGAATGTAGAAAAACATTATGAACACCTACTCATTCCATGACATAGACTGACCAGGTTATTCTAGGTGAAAGCTATGATCCCTTATTGATGTCACTTGTTAAATCCACTTCAATCAGTGTAGATGAAGGGTGGGAGACAATGCCTTTGAACAGGGTATGGAAGTACGTAGGCGCCAGGCGCACCGGTTTCTATCAAGGGTTGCAGTGCTGCTTTGGTTTTCACGCTCAACAGTTTCCTGTGTGTATCAAGAATGGTCCACCACCCAAAGGACATCCAGCCGACTTGGGAATCACTGGAGTCAACATGGGCCAACATCCCCGACGAATTGAGGCTGTTTTGGGGACAAAAGGGGTGTGTACATTTGTGTTTGTCCTTTAATCAAGGAATGGTCACTCTGACACTGCCCCTTACTGACTCCCTTTAGCCCACACGTCCCGACCGGGGTTGGATTGTGCTGCCGTTTGGGAAGAACCCATGGTGGGTGTATTTGGCCAGCTTTGTCCCTGCTCTCCTGGTCACCATCCTCATCTTCATGGACCAGCAGATCAGTGCTGTCATTGTCAACCGGAAGGAGAACAAACTGAGGGTAGTTGGATGTTTTTATTGATTTATTTAACCTTTACTTCTCATTGAAGTTAGGAGACCTCTTTCACAAGGGAAACAGTGATGTGCTGTATTAAATACACAGCCAGTCTGTTATAGTGAAGACTTAGATAACTAGTTTAACCTCAGCTTTTGGAAGACACAATGGGCATCAGACATGTTGTTTGCAATGCCGGGGCGGCAGGGTAGCCTAGTGGTTAGAGCGTTGGACTAGTAAAAGGAAGGTTGCAAGTTCAAATCCCTGAGCTGACAAGGTACAAATCTGTTGTTCTGCCCCTGAAAAAGGCAGTTAACCCACGGTTCCTAGGCCATCATTGAAAATAAGAATTTGTTCTTAACTGACTTGCCTAGTAAAAATAAAAATAAATATTGGAGATAAGACAGGCTCTGGTGTCACGTTAGGGCCTACACTACATACTTAATAGGACAATTACCTCAATGACATCCTGCAGTGTGAATTTATGTCCTACTCTACTCTGTGTCCCTCCCTGCAGAAAGGGTGTGGCTACCACCTGGACCTGTTCTGGGTGGGGGTGTTGATGGCTGCCTGCTCCTTCTTGGGCCTTCCCTGGTACGTGGCCGCCACTGTCATCTCCATCGCCCACATTGATTCACTGAAGATGGAGAGTGAGTCCAGTGCCCCTGGGGAGCAGCCTCAGTTCCTGGGTGTCAGGTGAGGGAGCACAGAGAAGAGAAAATAGAGTGTAGACCAGTACTATTCAAACTTTTTCAGCTGGGACCCCATTTTTTTCTGCAGAATTCCTGGGGACCCCATTTTTTTCCGCAATAGTTTCTCGCGACCCCAACCCACCCCAAATCTAATGGCACAACCTTAAAATCGGTACATTTCAATTTTTACACCAACAAATAACCTATAAACATTTTATTTTTCAAGATATCTTTCTCAAAAACATTTGTTCCCTGGGTCGCGACCCTGATTTTTAATACCACTTCTACAGAGGATATACAGGACAGTACAGTCCAGGCAGAACTTGTCTCTTGTCTGCTGTCTGTTACATATGGAAAGGTTTGCTGGTAGTCATTCTCTCTGTGTCTCTCTCTGTATCTCTCTCTCTCTCTCTAATGTATAGGGAGCAGAGACTGACAGGGATTCTGGTGTTTGTTCTCACTGGAGTCTCCATCTTCTTGGCTCCCATTCTACAGGTCAGTAAAATATGATAATTTCCTCCAACCTAAACTAGGCTTATTGATGAAAGATAACAGTGGCAGTGGCCCAAATGGCACCCTATTCCCTATTCTGTGCACTACTTTTGACCAGAGACTTATGGAACCTGGTCAAAAGTAGTGCACTGATTAAGGAATATGGTGCAATTTTGGGTGCAATCAGTGTGTTTTCTATACATGCCATTACAAGGGATCAACAGGATTATGTGTTGATGTTGTCTATGTAGTTTAACTGTGTGTTCTCCCTCTGGTCCACTCACAGTTCATACCCATGCCAGTGCTCTATGGTGTGTTTCTCTACATGGGCGTGGCATCTCTCAGTGGCATTCAGGTATGTAGAGACCAGAAAACAGTCGACAACCGGTGGTTATGTGTCAAATCAAACTGTCATGGTATGGGCTTTTTAGTATTCTCTGTGGTGCGGTTATCTTCCTTCTGAGAATGTGTGTGTCTGGAGGGAATGTAACTATGTATTCTAGCAGCATCTAAGCAGCAACTGGAGATGCATTTTAATTAGGGTGTTAGCTAGGCTGCTCAGAGCATGGCTAGGGTGAGTGTGTGTGTGTGTGTGTTCTCATTATGTCTCCCCTGTCACTCCTCTGTAGTTCTGGGAGAGGATCAAGTTGTACATGATGCCGTCCAAGTACCAGCCAGACTTCCCTTTCCTGCGTCACGTGCCTCTGAGGAGGGTCCACCTCTTCACCCTGGTCCAGATCATCTGTCTGGCTGTCCTTTGGGTGCTCAAGTCCACCGTCCTGGCCATCCTCTTCCCTGTCATGGTATTATTCATGACTCGCTTTTGAATGGAACAAGTATTAATGCAGGGGTGTCAGACTCGTTCCCATGGAGGGCAGAGTATCTGCTGTTTTTTACTATTTCCTTTCAATTTGTGTCTAATTAAGACCTAGAAAAGCAGGTGAGGGAAGTTCTTACTAAATAAATTACCTTAACTGATCAATCAGGTACATGGGAGGAGCGAAAACATGCATACACTTGGCCCTCCATCAAATTAGTTTAACCTATGCATTAATGCATAAAAAATTATTACTTAGATGTATTACCAACAGTCCCAATGGCCGTGTTTCGGTATACATTCAAGCACCCATCAACATGCAAATGACCTGATAGGAAGTAAATGTTGGTTACTTATGAAGTAAATGTTGGTTACTTATTGTGACGCACTCAGGCGTAGTGGGTGCAGAGTCAGGCGCAAAAGGCAGAAGGTACACAACAATGCTTTAATTTCTGGCACAGAGAAAATAGGACACGCCAAATACAGGGCGCACATAAACGACCGGCCCAAAACCAGGACCTAAGCAGTCCGGAGAAAAAACAAAACTGAAATGCACTACCACACACAAACACAGAGGGAAAAATAAGCCTGCACAAAGAGCAGGCGGGCCGTACCGGCTTAAACAGCCCAACTAAAAACCTAAACAAGAAACAGGTGTAACCAATAAGACAAAACCAACAGAAAAGGGAAAAGGGAACGGTGGCAGCTAGTAGACCGGTGACGACCGCCGAGCGCCGTCCGAACAGGAAGAGGAGCCACCTTCGGTGGGAGTTGTGACACTTATGAAGTAAATGTTGGTTACTTATGAAGTAAATGCTGGTTACTTATGATGTAAATGTTGGTTACTTATGAAGTAAATGTTGGTTACCTATGATGTAAATGTTGGTTACTTATGATGTAAATGTTGGTTACTTATGATGTAAATGTTGGTTACTTATGACGTAAATGTTGCTTACTTATGATGTAAATGTTGGTTACTTATGAAGTAAATGCTGGTTCCCTATAAATGTTGGTTACTTATGATGTAAATGCTGGTTACTTATGATGTAAATGCTGGTTACTTATGAAGTAAATGCTGGTTACTTATGAAGTAAATGCTGGTTACTTATGAAGTAAATGTTGGTTACTTATGAAGTAAATGCTGGTTACTTATGAAGTAAATGTTGGTTACTTATGACGTAAATGCTGGTTACTTATGAAGTAAATGTTGGTTACTTATGAAGTAAATGTTGGTTACTTTTTCTTGTCACAAGTTAAGGATAGTGATAATTTGCTTGTGCGACCATCAGATCCTGGGGTTGCTGGTGGTGCGTAAGATGCTGGACATGGTGTTCTCTCAACACGACCTCGCCTGGATAGATGATATCCTGCCTGGGAAAGACAAGAAAAAGGAGAAGAAGAAGGGTGATAAAGATGACACAAAGAAGAAAGACAAGAAGAAAGGGAGATCAGACGACAGCGAAGACGAGGTGAGACATGTTAGGTTTTACTGCCACCAGCTGGCTGGTTTAGAGAAAAACAATTCTTGCTTAATAATACATTTCTGATGGCTGTGTTTTGTGTGTATCTGTCTGTTTTGTGTGTGTCTGTCTGTTTTGTGTGTCTGTCTGTTTTGTGTGTGTCTGTCTGTTTTGTGTGTGTGTCTGTTTTGTGTGTATCTGTCTGTTTTGTGTGTGTCTGTCTGTTTTGTGTGTGTGTGTCTGTTTTGTGTGTATCTGTCTGTTTTGTGTGTGTGTGTGTCTGTTTTGTGTGTATCTGTCTGTTTTGTGTGTCTGTGTCTGTCTGTTTTGTGTGTGTGTCTGTTTTGTGTGTATCTGTCTGTTTTGTGTGTGTCTGTCTGTTTTGTGTGTGTGTCTGTTGTGTGTATCTGTCTGTTTTGTGTGTGTGTCTGTTTTGTGTGTATCTGTCTGTTTTGTGTGTGTCTGTCTGTTTTGTGTGTGTGTCTGTTTTGTGTGTTTCTGTCTGTTTTGTGTGTGTCTGTCTGTTTTGTGTGTGTGTCTGTTTTGTGTGTGTGTGTGTCTGTTTTGTGTGTGTGTGTCTGTTTTGTGTGTGTCTGTCTGTTTTGTGTGTGTCTGTCTGTTTTGTGTGTGTGTGTGTGCATGTGTTTGTATGCAGGAGAAGTACCACGCGTACTCCAACTGCTCGCCCAGCTCTGAGTCTGACGTGGACCGCAGGTACTGTGTGCTCAAACTACACGTCCCCTACAGTGACCTCCTGCAGCCCGTTGACGCCCAGTCACAGTGGGCTGCTCACTGCCAGCCAGGCAAATACTTCCCCTGATTCATAGATTACATAAACATTAAACATCAGCCTGGCAGATATAAGCAGATATAGAAACATGCACTCACACTCACACACTCACACACACACACACACACACACACACACACACACACACACACACACACACACACACACACACACACAGCATCCATAATTATAATTCCACACATAATTTCTCACAGACCCAGTATTCCATAGTGTTCTGCCAAGGCTGGGCTGAAGTATAAGCTATATCTCAGAGAATATGCCTTCATACCCTTCTCTTCATGCACTTTAATGCAATGCAGATGTTATTTTGGGTTTTGCTAAGCAGCCCTTGCTGCTATTTTCCCTGCACTCCTATGCGTTATGAAAACTAGTTGTGTAATTTTGTGTCAATGTGTCTCTATGTGTAGACACATCACATGCATGTGCATAATTCCAACACACTAGTCATACACTATCTCCTATGTATTCTTACTTCCTACTTTTAAGGCACCGGCTTGGTTTATATTCTGTAGAAATGTGTGGCATATTTGAATAGATGAATAAAAGTTTGACATTCTATCTGTATGTAGCAGATAGCAGTATTTGAGAGTGAACAGTGTTTGGTGCACTGTGACCTCATACCACATGCATCAGGCCTTTCTCAGAGTTTTGGTTGTTTCTTTTTCCTCCATGTGTTGTTGTATGTACCCAATAGTCTTGTAGTCTATCGATGGGTCCCATTCACGAACACTACTGTTTTGTTCTTAGTAGTGTCTTCATTCCATATAGTTGAATATTCCTCTCCCCTCTATCCTTTTAGTCATGTTCTCTGCGTGTTGCCTTTGACTCCTTATGTCAAATAGAAACTATGATCAAATTCATGTCTGCATTGCTTTTAAGGAAGCATGGTTCAGCAGTATACATTAGGCCTACATATTTGCTAAAAAAAACAACTCCTGAAGACTGTGAAATTAGGAGAGGAGAAACTGCAACATAAGGAGAAACTTTGTTTCTTTTACTGTTAGTTTTGCATCACAAACTGTGCATTGCATTCCTCCCCACATCTCACATTCCCCATAGGCTGCGAACCAGGCTTGGAACACTACGGCATAAAGAACAGACTTCAATCACAGTTGACAGCTCGTCTAACTCTCTGTCATGTTGTTTCACATTAATTTGCCCAACCTTCCTCTAGTCTAATTCACTCTCTGGTACTCTCTGGCACCAGCTCCAGATGACATCTCACTACAGACCACCCCTGTCTAGCCCAAGGTTATCTTCCCCCTCGCCTGTCTCCAGTCCCCCCTCCCTTCTCTGTTTCTTTCACTGTGTATGTCATATATGTCATTTTGCAGATTATTTTATCCTAAGCGACTTACAATAGTGCATGTATACATTTTCATATGGGTGGCCCCAGCGAGAATCAAACCCATCTGAACCACACAGGACATACATACAGGTATGTATGATATGTATGATAACTGGGACTTGCCGTTCCTCAGCATCACCTTGCATCTGAAGATCTCCTGCCCATCGTCCCCGGCGGTGCCTATGGCCCACGGCCGTGGCATGGCCTTCCCCGTGCCCCAGGTGAAGATCGAGATGGAGTCGGACTACGACACAGACACTGACCACCCACGCCACAGGGACATGAGCAGCGAAACAACGCTGTAGGCACTGACTACAGTGTGACAGAGCAGTGGCATACGTGGGTCGAACGCGGACGCTCTACAGTACATAGCTTTAGAGGGCTGACCCACTCACACATTATGACTCTTCTAGAATGCCTGCAGAGGACAGTGCAAGGTGTCATGGACTAACAGCTGACAGCATATGACACCTAATGTAAAGAAATTAGATGCTGGGAATACATGTACATGGAATAACTTAGCTTGAATGTACAGTACATTTATACTTGATCTGATTCCTCATATAGCTGTCCATTTTGATGTGTCCAAAGTCCAAGCAACAGCTTCTGCTTTTAACCTAGGAGGCTCTTTGCTGTCATAAATTGTCATGGATATCTCTGTTGAGAACATGTTGACTGTATAATCTTCAGGACACACATAGCTTTAGAAACAACGTAGAGGGATATAGGAGAAAGGTGGAGTGAAGGATCTCCTCTGTATGTGCTGTATATAAGAATATATTTTATGTCAAGATATTTATATTTATATAAATATATAGAGTACCAGTCAAAAGTTTGGACACACCTACTCATTCAAGGGTTTTTCTTTATTTGTACTATTTTCTACATTGTAGAATAATACTAAAGACATCAAAACTATGAAATAACACATGTGAAATCATGTAGTAACCAAAAAAGTGTTAAACAAATCGAATTATATTTTACATTTTAGATTATTCAAAGTAGCCACCCTTTGCCTTGATTACATCTTTGCATACTCTTGGTATTCTCTCAACCAGCTTCAACCAGCTTCCAGGTAGTCACCTGGAATGCATTTAAATTAACAGGTATGCCTTGTTAAATGTTAATTTGTGGGAATTTAATTCCTTCTTAATGTGTTTGAGACAATCAGTTGTGTTGTGACAAGGTAGGGGTGGTATACAGAAAATAGCCCTGTTTGATAAAACAGCTCAAATATGCAAAGAGAAACGACAGTCCATCATTACTTTAAGACATGAAGGTCAGTCAGTCCTGAAAATGTAAAGAAATTTTAAAGATCTTCAAGTGCAGTCGCAAAAAACATCTAGCGCTATGATGAAACTGGCTCTCATGAGGACCGCCATAGGAAAGGAAGACCCAGGGTTACCTCTGCTGCAGAGGATAAGTTCATTAGAGTTAACTGCACCTCTGATTGCAGTCCAAATGAATGCTTCACAGAGCTCAAGTAACAGACACATCTCAACATCAACTGTTCAGAGGAGACTGTGTTAAATCAGGCCTTCATGGTTGAATTGTTGCATAGAAACCACTATTAAAGGACACCAATAAGAAGAGACTTGATTGGGCCAAGAAACACAATCAATGAACTTTAGACCGGTGGAAATCTGTCCTTTAAGTCTGATGAATCCAAATTTGTGTCTTTGTGAGACGCAGAGTAGGTGAACGGATGATCTCTGCATGTGTGGTTCCCACCGTGAAGCATGAAGGAGGAGGTGTGATGATGTGGGGTGCTTTGCTGGTGACACTGTCTGTGATGTACTTAGAATTCATGGTAGACTTAACCAGCATGGCTACCACAGCATTCTGCAGTGATACGCCATCCCATCTGGTTTGCGCTTAGTGGGACTATCGTTTGTTTTTCAACAGGACAATCAATGTATAACACTTTTTTGGTTACTGCATGATTCCATATGTGTTTTCATCGTTTTGATGTCTTCACTATTATTCTACAATGTATAAAATGAGTAGGTGTTTCCAAACTTTGACTGGTACTGTATATATAGTATTTTTTTCACAGTTTGTACATACAGAAAGTTACACTGAGTGTACAAAACATTAGGCATGCTTTCCTGATATTGAGTTGCACCCCCTTTTGCCCTCAGAATAGCTTCAATACGTTGGGGCATGGACTCAATGTTCCCCCAAATTGTTTGGGGCACTGAGTAAATTTCAGGTCTGCTGAGCGCGAACTTGAATGTTGTGAAAATTCTGTGCAACTTCCAGCGTCCATTTACTACGACCATTGAAGCTGTACCTGCTTTAACTTACAGTTGCAAACAGTGGTCAAGTAGGCTCCTGTGGCTATTTGATCTTAAATTAGGCCTACCAGAGTGTCCTACCATGAAAAACAATGTATAAAATGCATCCCATAACATTTTAACATGGAAATAGCTGTTCTATCATTCAGCCTTCAATAGCAGCCAATGTGTGGTGTTCAACGTAGGCCTACATTCCATGACTTTAGAAAAAAACATGCAGGGCTTGACATAACCTGTTTATCAATTTGTTCTTCAGACAATGAGGTGACTGAATATGTTGTGTTGTTTGATGCAAGAAACACTTTACAAAATAAAATGCACAATTATTCCCATACAATTATTATAGAAAATCAGACAAATTATGCTAACCTATGCCTATTGGCTACTTAGCTTATTCAAGCCTGTCTCAAAATAGGACATTGACCCCTTTAAGACAAAAATAAGCTCTTTACCTGACTCGCTTTTGAAAGATGTCTGGAAATGTACACATTTTGTGCTATTGTTGGAAGCAATCACTCCCCCATTGCTGACTACGAATTAGCAATAACTGGGCTAATAGCTCACTAACTAGCAAAGGATATAGCAAAGGATAAGAACAAATGTGCCCAGGTGGCTATATGCAAATCTGGCTTTGATCTCAAAACAACTATTCACTACCACTCATGCTGTAAACACAGTCCTGTGTTTGTGTAGAGTACGAGCTGAGTGATGAGAGTCAATTTAATAGAAAGCCTACAACAAAATCTCTTGCATACTTAGCTTTGCATACTTGCATAGTTCTTGCATAGTTTGTTTTGTTTCGGTATGCTGCATTGAAAGTGACTAATATTGGGTGGATTCGATCACAACCTTTCCATTGGGATGCTGGCACATGTTGACTCCGATGCTTCCCACAGTTGTCATTTTGGCTGGATGTCCTTTTGGTGGTGGACCATTCTTGATACACACTGGAAACTGTTGAGCATGAAAAAAACAGCATGGTTACAGTTCTTGATACAAACCGGTGCACCTGGCACCTACTACCATACTTTGTTCAAAGGCACTTAATACATATTTTCTGTTGCCCATTTACCCTCTGAATGGCACATATACACAACCCATGTCTCAAGGTTTAAAAATGGTTCTTTAACCTGTCTCCTCCCCTTCAGCTACACTGGTTGAAGTGGATTTAACAAGTGACATCAATAAGGGATCATAGCTTTCACCTGGATTCACCTGGTCAGTCTGTCTTGGAAAGAGCAGGTGTTCCTAATGTTTTATACACACAGTGTATAGTAAGTATAACGTATAAGGTCCAGGATAACTTTAAGTGCAATCCAGAATTTCAATGTACTGTAGGTGATTGTTAACATGGCCTGCCTTTTCATGTGACAAATGAGTTTTTGAATATCCTTATTTAGCTAAATAAAATAAATGTTTTGGTGTGTGTGTGTATGTGTGTTGAGAGGTTATATGGTGCATCTCTTCTGCTAGCAAACTAGCTTTCCTATTCCCTGTTCCCTCTTGTGTTTTCAAGCCATTGGAAAAAAGAAACAACCAAAAAAATGGAATAGCCCACTGGACTGAATATTGTTTTTAGTGCTGAAAAGGATTGATTTGATAATAACATGGTTGAATAGTGTTTTGCAATCACGTTATTATTCCCTACTGTGTGTAAATGACTGTGTGCAATTACTGTGCAGACACTGAACAACAGGGTGTAATGGAGGACAATTAGGGAGGAGGGGTTACCATACTTGACAACAAAAGAGGCATGCACAGAGGGGCAATAAATTGATGATCAATTATGGTTTATTAAATGAAATATGATTTATACTATGTACGAGCTGTATTCTTCAGATATTTGGTGTGTAAATGTGTTGTTGATCCTTTCAATATTATTGATTTTTACCAATACAGAGAAATGCCTGTGCATTATTGTTTTCTAAAAATATATTACTGACATACTAAGATAACTACAGCTATGAATTTATTTATATTACTTACATTATGTATAAAGTTTACAGCATTTCAAATATTTCCCAATTTCTGTGAACAAGAAGCAAGCCCACTAAAAGTAAGGTACAAAGGTGAACGCTCAGGTTTTCTTCACTAGTGTCTATTGACTTTTGGATATATAATATCCCTACCGAGACAAAAGACCATTCAAATCACAGGCTACACATATTTTTTATGGATATGATAATTTAGAAAAGATTGGAATAAATGTGACACTGCGTAATGAAGTATGTAGTGCAGTATTATGTAGAAATAATGTTCCTAATGTCTACCACGTTTCCTCTCTATAACTCTTTTTTGGCACATGCGATAATGTCCACGATAAGCAGACATCCAGACACAAATCATACTAACATACACAAATACATATGGACCAGCAGCATTAAGTTAATGCGGAACGCATGATACATCCTGTAGAAGAGACATCCCTGAGTCACTGGTGAAGCCATCTGTGAAGCCCTGTCCCTCGACCAAGGTAGGCAACTTTTTGCACATGGGGCACAGTTTTTTCCTCTCCTGTGAGGCCCTCAGCCAGACAATGAGGTTCCAGCACTGGCCAGAGGAGATGGGCAGGGCACCGTGCATGTGTTGTCCTCTGTATAGGAGACCCTCTGTCATTCCCTGCTCTACCTCTGCAGACACTCTCACTCAGAGGCACCTGCAGGGTCAGGAAAACACTATCAACCAATGAGCCACACTAGACTAACAATGAGAATGTTTACTCATAGGGCTGTGGCGACTTTTGTTTGTGCAACTAATACTTCTGGGAGATTTCCCAACCCGAAATATAACAGTGTGTAACCTGTATGAACTGGCATGGTTTTAAAACCACAGTGCGTGGAATCAATGAGAGATAGTATGAACCTAAATCAAGATCACAGCTTCATTTGTTCTTTCATTCTACATAAGGTAAATTCAAATATTTCAATATCTATAATAAATTGGATATTGGGTTATTACACTTCCCAAATTGGCTCTGATTAGGCACCTGTTTCATGTCACCAAAGTAGAGGTTCCTTTCAGTGAACTTTTTCCCCAGAGACACATTGAGTGACCTCTGCGTTGTCGTAATGGTAGACGAGGTCCAGGTCTTCATGAATGTCATATTTCACCATGAAGGCCTTGTGGCTGTCTAGGCAGCGTCCGCAACAGTTAGGGTAGAGCAGAGATGTGAGAGGCTACAGATACTGCACACGGAGAGGGGTGGTAAAAGCCATTGTCAAATCCTAGCTCGTTCAGGAGGATCTGTGTGGACGAAAGAACATCGCAAACAAAAGGACCATGAGTTACCACAGGTAACACTTGATACATTGAATATTTTGCCTGAGGTCTCCATATCTAATAGCCTACAGATGTATTTTATATGAAAGAGGAAGCATACCCTGTAGTTCATTCTGTTGGGTCTGTAGACTGTTCAAAGTGTTCCAGCTCATCACAGAAGCTTTACATAAAAATAAAAAAAAACACAGGCAAGCGCAAGATCCTTGGGGCTTCAAAAGATTTAAAACAATGACATGCACCACCTATTTCAAATAGGAACTCTTTATGGAAAACGTATCTGCTTCTGTCTGCATTAAACTCAACGGTCCCTCTTCACTGGTCTCATCACTTCGACAATAATCCATCATCTGCTTAAACTCTGGAGCCAGATAGGATTCATGAAGAGTTAGTGTAAGTCAAATATTACACTTTACAATCTTAGTGTGTATGGAGACTAAAGTATTGTAGGCTTCCTTCCTACCTGTAGATGGTAGACATGGTCATGGAGGGGTTTATAAATCTCCCTTATGGCAGCAGCTCTCAGCTGACTTCACGCCAAGGCTCTGACGCCATTAAACTTATTTGGCAATCTATAAAGGAAACATTTAACCACACATCAAAATGGAAAGATCATTCAGTAGTGTCTAGACATCCGCATTGCCTCCCACAATTTTCAAACGCTCCGGTTTTCAAGACTAATCATTCAGTACAATTTTAATAAATACTCTAAATGCGTGGGCCTACTTGCCTTTGTCAGGATATGCTCGAACTGTGTGTCAGTGGAGCAGCCAAGCTTTCGTTATAACACCTGTTTGGCAAACAATTGCTGTTTTCTAGTTAACTAGCTAACGTTAGCTCGCAAACTAGTACATTTATCCAACAAGATGTTTTAACATGACAATTATTTGTAGATCTACTGTACTGGCTAGCTAGTAGATACCCACCGCTTGATAATAAGTTCTAACTGCTGCTGATCTGACATGACGTTGAAACTGAGGGAAAATATTTAGCGCTAAAACAACTAGTGTAAACATTTGCGTTACGATCCTTACGGTTTTTCATGATTATCCTATGAAGATAATACACATAAACGTATCAAAGTTATAGTAACATCCATAATAAAAAACTATTGTTAGTAGTTAAATGAGAGTGAACGAGGAGCTGTCAAAAGCAGTTATGGTATTGCTTCCGGATTTTGAGTTGTTTGTTGTGATCCAACGTTGTTATGTGTCCGGTGTGAACCGATACTCTTAGCATTTAGTTTCCAAGGTATGTAATCAACAAAACGGCTTTAATGGAGTCACATTGCTACATATAACATTTCAAAATATTAAACATTACTTAATTATTTAAATGTGTGGCAAATTTTCTTGGTGTAAAATGGATTCAAGCGGAACGGTAAAAATACAAATGTTAGAGATGTGTTTCCGCATGCGTCAACATAAATCGTCCGTTCTCTGAATACCAGGGCAACATGCGAATCTTTCCTCCGTTGATTAATTCTTTAGCTACTTCTTCTTTTGTCATATTTGTTTGCACGTAAGTCGGTTTCTCCTTCCATTATATAATTTGGCTTGCATATTTTACGTAGTTTGAGGTTCATTTCGCAGCAGAGATGTTGAGTGTGGACTCGTTGCAAGTGGTGGCTGAAGAGGAGGTGGTGGAGTCGAGCTCAAACCGCTTGGGTGACATCTACACGTTTGTGGCCGATGGCTGCTACCCCCAGACAATGAATCCCATACGAAAGAAGAATCTCAAAAGATATGCTCAGAAATTCATCATTGATGGTAAGAAAGAGAAAATGCTTGAGACGTAGAGCGATCTGAAATGTGTGCCGTTGAATGTAGCCTAGTGTCTCTTTCTAATGGCATGTTTCATTGATTGTTGTCTGTGTGGTTGTGTCGTCCTAGAAGGTCGACTGTACTATGTGGGGCCCAAGAAGGAGGAGAAGCGAGAGGTTGTGATAGAAGCTGAACGTAAGAGGCAGATATTCCTTGAGTGCCACTTTAATGACATTGGTCATCACCTGGGACAGAAGAAGACTGTTCACAGGATCCAGAGCAAGTATTACTGGCTGGGTATTGTAAAAGATGTCGTGGACTGGGTATGTTTGTCTATTTGGAGTTCAGTGTACAGCTTGGAGGCATACATTCATTCTTCTTACAAATTGTGCACTTGTCTGTCTCAGATAAAGGTATGTGAAACCTGTCAACACACAGAGAGGAACAAAAACATGACAAGGACTGTTCGGCCAATCAAAGTGGATGCTCCCTGGGAAATTCTAGGGATTGATATATTTGGTAGATAAACTCATATCTTATCAGAAAATGAAACTACTTGGCTAGTCTCGCAACAATAGATGAACTCAGAGTACAATTGTTTGTCTGACTTTGTTGAATTTGTTCATGTTTTCACCAGGGCCTTTCCAAAAAACACAGCAAGGTAATTCCAGCGTGGTAATCGTCACAGATTACTTCAGCAAGTGGGTGGAGGCGTTTCCCATTCAAAAAAGAGATGCCCTCTCTGTTGCCAGATGTATATCTACATCCATTTTCAGGTAATTCAACACACACACAATTTCATCTTGATTTGACAATTATTTGCAAGATACAACCATCATCACCAACATGAGTGGCAATGAGATGGAGCACCATATTTTTTTTCCTACCAGGTTTGGAGCAGCAAAAACAGTTATCTCCACACAAAGCGTTGACTTTTGTGACGAGGTAAGACATTATTTGCCTGTTTCTATTTACAAGCTCTTAAAGTAACTGTCCAGTGGAAATCTCACTTTTAAAAGTTCATATTCTATTAACTCGTACCTAAATAATGTTGACTCGTCATTCTATACTCGTATCTGAGGCCAAAGCATGAATTTGAGAAAAACAAATCCAGCTCAAACTTGTATCTCAAACAGACTGTTTAAATAATGCTTGCTATTTTCTCATAGAACATGCTGTCATGTTGGCTCATTGACTGAGCTGACCAATCAGTGGTCTACTTGCATGAATATTTTTAATGACCTGTTTACGCCCACACCATTCTGCTGTTGGGGATCACCCACACTATTCAAACACAGAAAAGCTGCTAGAATTGTTTTAATAAAAAATGTATTATAACCACATAGGTGCTAAGTTTGCATTAAAAAATCAAAGTCCAGGCACTCGTGTGGATTAGCAAGTTAAATAGCCTTTAATGTGTAAAAATACATTAATGCCTTCATCAGGGTGTCGGATACAATGTGTGACACACTTGTGTAAAGGTGATCACATGTACAGAAAATATGCTTTTTTTTTAAACATAAAATGAAAAAAGGAGAACCTTTTCACTCAAATTGTAATTAATTATAGGTCTATCAACATTGCCTCTGTATAATGTGTTGCTTCTAGGTGACAAAGCACCTCTGTAACAGATGGAACATAGTGCAGAGAGTGTCTGCTGTAGAGTTGAACCCGCTACACGACCACAGCAGTGGACTACTGAAGGAAGCCATCACACAGGTGGTGGCAGAGAAGCAGGCAGAGTGGGACGATTTCCTGGACCCTGTCTTATGTCTGTTTAGGACGACCATCAACCCCACAACAAAGTTCACTCCCTATTCACTCATGTTTAATAGGAAAACTATTTTACCTAGTGAGGTGAGATATTGTTTATTTTTTTAAAGACATTTAATTGTGCTAATACTATGTCTTAGTTGTTAATATTGAGTTATTAATTTAAAATGTATTTTGTCAAGACCGACCAAGAGACTGATTTGTATCACGCAAAGGAAGAGGCCTCTGCGTGTATGACAGTGATGCAAGAGCAGCAGAACTCTGTGAAGCAACTGGTGAGTTTGAATTGGAAATGGAATATCCTGCCGTTTGGGAGACGCTGTGCTACACTGCCAAAGAGAGCCTGATGAGCTTGTTTCATGGTTGCCACTTTTCATTTCTACTTCAATGCTAACTTACTTGACCTACAACCCTATTAAGCTCTGCGGAGCATAGGTCATCGTATGACATAGGTCATGTGTGTAATTCCCATGTGAGATTTCTCTGGATTCCACTGGAAATAGTCAATAATTGTTTGTGTTTACAGGTGATTGCCAACATGAATGCGGCGTACAAACAGGAGAAGAAGAATGCCAAGAGAAGAGCTCGGAACATGCCCTCCATTACCTTCAAAGTCACAGACCCATTGTTTGGCTCGGGTGAGTCGTCCTCCCAGAAGAAACTGAAACGGAGCATTTACCTGTCTTTCCCGGTGGAAACGGTCCTTGCCACTGAGCAATGCAGCTCTGATGACAAAAAGAGTGACTTGGAATACCCCCTGCCGATTTCTGATGCGCATTGAGGCCTACTATGCTGAGGGTTCTAGTATACAAGGAACATAATTGAGAAGCATACAGTGGCTGTATTAATGGATCAACAATACCTCTTGCTTCAGTGGTATGATGGAGACATGATGTCCTCATAAGATGCTTCATCTCAGAGAGAAGATTGGTGAACATGGAGGCACTGGAATCAAGAAGCCTGACCAAAAATATTGATAAGAAATTATATTGGGTTGGACATATGTCTAAATACATAGATTTTCCCAGTCAGTGCCTGGTGGATTTGTGGTCTAGTCATTGATATTGTGAGGCATGTAGGTGCTAAAGTACTTTTTTTTTGCAAAGATGTGAATGAAATGAGTATGTTCACTATCCTATCATGTAGGATACACCTTTCTCCAACTCTGTTAAAAATGTGATATGAAGTTGTATTGACATCATGGAGCAGGGTATGTGCACTTGGGGTCAGCATCAGTTTTTTTGTGGCCACACTTAGAATACTTTGTCTTCACAATCAGTCATTCATTCATAGTTCTTTGAATTTCGGGTCTGCTACATGCTTTAGGGAAGGACTTTAAATAACTGGTTAGGGTCCATATCAAATGATGGCATTTGGTTTATTGCTGTGCATGGATTCAATATTCCCGATAGCCACAACATTCTATTGACCAGTGCAACCTTGAAGAAATGTGGATGGAAAAGCACAATAGAGTTCTAAAGTAAAAACAATGTATTTTAAAATAAGCTAACACAAAACAAATCAACCTTTTAATCTATAAAGGTGCAATATCCAGAAATCGCTCCACCAATTCCTGGTTCCAAAAATTCTAATAGTTCACCTAATTTTAGTTTTTGACAAAACAAACAATGTGTAGTGTAGAGCAGGGTTCCCCCATTGATGGCCCCGGGGCCAAATCTGGCCCCCCAAATGAATTATGAATATTTTTTCCCCCATAAAAAAATACTTAATCTCAGACCCGAGATTCAAAAACTCTCAAATGTAATGTCCCAATAAGGAAGTTACCTTACCTCAGTAATGTAAAAGTTACATTTTACCTTCATTCATGAGGATAGAAATATACTAATTATGTTCTGGACAGCCGACTATTAGTTCAGAAACAAAATTGGCTTAGGGTCAAACCTAGTTGACGAACTCTGATGTTGAGAAACATTGTACCCTCTAAATCTCTGTGAAATAGATTTTCAATAACCAAAAATAATGTATTTTCAGCTGTTTGTAACTGGTGTACAAAAACCGATAGTAAAAAAAACAAAAATGTCACTAAAGCATAGATATAGTTCACATAGAACAGATCTACCGCTTAGCATAGACTGTAAAAGGTATTGGCAAAGCCATCGATTACATCACGGCATATTTTGTATGGGAATGCTCAGTGGCACATTTTGAAGACCAGAAAGCGTTGTTGATGCGTGTGCTATCTTGTTTCATGGAAGAGTTTTTGGAACATCTCATGTGCTGTTTGAGCTAGTCCAGGAAGTGACATCACAAGCTCCGACAGTCTGAAAGGACAACATTCCATCACGTAGAGTTTAGGCAAACTGCTGGTAGTTCAGATGTATGGTCATAGGCCACTGCATGCAAGAGCTGTCTATGTGCCAGAGGCAGCTTTTGTTTCTTTGTCAGTGAGAGCTACATAACTCTTCGATCTGCTTCGGTCTATGGCTCAAGCCAGCTCTATGTGCATGAGTAAAAAACTTGTAAGTTGGGGAGAGGATATCATGCACCACCACTTCTAGTGGTACAAAAGGCAATTGTTTAAATAAAATGTTATTGGTCACATACCCATGTTATTGCGGATGTAGCGAAATGCTTGTTTCTAGCTCCATCAGTGCAGTAATATCTAACAAGTAATATCGAACAATACACACATCTAAGTAAAGGATAAATATTTGGATGAGCAATGTCAGAGCGGCACAGACTAAGATACAGTAGAATAGGACAGAATACAGTATATGGGTCATTCTTTGGCTTGGGTAATATTTCAGTCCCTCTGACTTTTTATATTATATTTCAAATATTGGGTCACCAAAATGAAATGTTAAGATTTTGTATATACATTTAAATGTCCAGTATAAATGCATTTAAATAAAGAATTAATTTAAACTTTTTATTTAATAAATCTTATTTTTTTTAACTGACACTAATAATTGTGTCATGTCCCCCTGTCACACCCTGATCTGTTTAACCTGTCCTTGTGATTGTCCCCACCCCCTCCAGGTGTCACCCATCTTCCCTATAACCCTTAGTGTATTTATACCTGTATTCTCTGTTTGTCTGTTGCCAGTTTGTCCAGCCTTTTTCCAAGCTCCTGTTTTTTCTAGTCTCTTTTCTAGTTCTGACCTTTTGCCTGCCCTGACACTGAGCCCGCCTGCCTTACCATTCTGCCTGCCCCTGACCTCGAGCCTGCCTGCCGCCCTGTACCGTTTGGACTCTAACCTGGTTATGAACTCTTGCCTGTCCTCGACCTGCCCCTCGTTGCTCAATAAATAAACCATCTGCCTCCTGTGTTTGCATCTGGGTCTCGCCTTGTGTCGCTATACCCCCAGGCATTTCACTTAATTTTTTACTTGGGAAATTAATATCAAAATGTGCACAATGACTTTTGCCATTAATGCAAACATATATTTGTGTTATTTTGTTGAGAAAGTATATTTATCAAATAAATGTATGATTATTGATTAAAATCACACAATTTAGCTCAGTCCCTCAGTCTACAGTCAACCCTGTCACGCCAACCAAATAAAAATGGTCAGCCTTATGTGCCATCATTAACAGGAAGTGACATTAAACATTTTCAACTGCATGGTATAGAAACAGGCAAGCAATCACATTATTTTATAATTGTATTTTGTTGTTTTTTAAAGTCAGGTGGGGATTGTCGAGCTGACCAACTCAACCCTGTCACATGAAATAAAGATGGAAAACTAGTACTTATCAAAATTATACTTCAACTCATGAAAATATACAATCTATTCATTTCATGCACACCATGTGGTCTCCTGTCCTTCACCATTCTAGCAGTGGCCATTTTGAGCCAAAAAACTCAACCCCGTCACTTATTTCATTGTAACAGGGTTGTAAACCTGTGGCAGGGTTGAGTTATTTACTTTATTTATAAATATTGCATCTAAAAAATGAATTATTCAACATAATATACATTATGTATTGTTTATATTCACTTATGAAACATGCTGTGATGTGTTCCATGTGAACAAAAAATATATTTTAAAGCAGGGAGCCTAGTGGGCAAGGCTCTTAACTTCAATTGTTCCTTTAATTTGCTCTAGATCCTAAATTACTCAAGGATTATAGTGTATACATGTATATATACATGTATATATTCTAAGAACCTTTGATTTAACGTTATCCATTGAAAAATCTAGTAGCAGAAAGACAAAGATAGCGTTGAGCATGTCAAAATGCTGACAGAAAAAAGGGAACAATACCTTGAGAGAGAGCGTCAGCTGGAAAAGATAGGTTGAGGCAGGGGAAGAAAAAAAAATGGATTAAAGTGAGCGAGACCAGCGTCAGAAGCGTAAACAGTGGAGAACAGCATACAAAAGCAGCAAGGAGAAGAAAGGAGCACGTGAGATTGAGATGATGCCAAGCTTGATAAAAACGGTCATCACCCTTGCTCCTGGTGAGCTAATGTCTGGTGATGTCAGCTGCCTTTGTTCAACAAAAAAGGCCCTAAACTGTACATGCTTTAACACACAGCACTTCAGTTTCAGGCAGAAGGTCCTGGCTGCTCCAGAACAGCCAGCCAATGAGGAAGATCCACAAACTGGATGAAATCCAGTGGGGAAATCCAGGTCATCTTGGACAGTGGTGTGTAGTGGAATATGATGATGACCTTTATCCAGGCATCATCCTCCATACGGATGAAATGAGTTTACAAGTTAAATGTAAACTCGTGTAGGACCAAACTGACCAAACTGATTTTTCTGGCTTTCTCGAGACGACATCCACTGGTATCAGTTTGATGAAGTCCTTGAGATGATTCCACCCCCACATTGTGTGACATCCTGCCATGTAGAGGTTGAGAGAGATGTTTGGGCCAGACTCTCAGGAAGAAAACCATGAATGAATATGGTGCTCCTGAGAAGGATAGTCATGGTGACACTAGCGCTGTAGTTACAGCTGTTCTAGCATTCTAAATGCCCTCGGAAAATGTTTCTACAGTTTGATGACACATTGAACTTTTCTGATGAAACCTGTTGAATGTTATTAATTACCCAAACGCCTGATGTGTTTTTCTTTGTTTCGATATTTACTGCAGTTTGGTTAATAAAACCCAAGATTATTCTAAATATATCTAATGTCCTTATTACATGGTTACATACAATGAAATGCAATGTTTTCGGCTAAATCTTGGAGGGATTTATGTTAAAATTCTGAATTGAAAGCATTTTTTTTATTTAAATGATGAGCCCACTGACACATTTCAGGGTTTAATATAGCATATTTCTAAGATTTTACATACATTTTAATTGTATAAAATTTAATTGGTTTGGGGGACACATGAGCATTAGGTAAATGTTGATTTTATAACAAGTATATTTTATGATCATATTCAGACAACTGTCTATGTGGGTGGACCATTTCAGTTTTCCTACGCCGAGGAACTTGAAGCTTTCCACCTTCTCCACTGTGGTCCCGTCGATGTGGATAGGGAGTGCTCCCTCTGCTGTTTCCTGTAGTCCACAATCAGCTCCTTTGTTTTGTTGACATTGAGTGAGAGGTTATTGTCCATGCACCACAATCCCAGGGCCCTCACCTCCTCCCTGTAGGCTGTCTCGTCCTTGTTGGTAACCAGGATTACTACTGTTGTGTTGTCCTCAAACTTGATGATTGAGTTGGAGGCGTGCGTGGTCACGCAGTCATGGGTGAACAGGGAGTACAGGAGGGGCTGAGCACGCACCTTTGTGGGGCCCCAGTGTTGAGGATCAGCGAAGTGGAGGTGCGGCCCATCAGGAAGTCCAGGATCCAGTTGCAAAGGGCGGAGTTCAGACCCAGGTCCTCGAGCTTAATGATGAGTTTGAAGGTGTAATATTCATATGTGTAAACATACTGAATTGTAATTGGATGCATTTTTACCGCCATATCATACTGTGGCATATCATACTGTGCTATGACCACCCAAATGGTGGTTTAGAACGGAGACTCCTTGGTCCGTTTTAGAACGGAGAGACATAACTCCAAAACAGAGCGACACAGACTCAAAACGCCCCAAAACATGTGGATATTGTGGATACAAAGTGCATGGCGAACAAGGAAATTGCCCAGCTAAAGGCAAACAGTGTACTAAATATGGAAAATGGAATCACTTTGCAAAAGTATGCAGAGCTTACCGTGTAAAAACAGTAAACACAGTGAGTGAAGATGAAATGTCAATCAAAGAGTCAAACGCTAATGAACTGTTTATTGATTCAGTGACAGTCAAATATCAGAGACAGAGCAAGCCTTTGCTGACATTGAGATAGGAACAGAAGACACAGAGCTAAAGTTCAAACTAGACACTGGTGCACAAGTAAACATTATTCCTCTGAATAAGTACCGCAGCTTGACATCTGATTGCGAGCTACAGCCCACCATGCACAGACTGACTGGTTATGGTGGTGAACAGCTCCCAGTAAAAGGCACATGCACTTTCAAATGCAAATACACTTTCAAATGCAAATACAAGGAAAGTGACATGAAGTTGGACTTTTATTTTGTTGACACTAGAGCACCTGCAGTGCTAGGTCTTAAAGCATGTTTAGACATGGACCTCATCAAGCTAGTTTTATCAGTGACAGCACCAGTAGAGACAGACAATGTACTGGAGGATTTTGCTGATGTTTGTACAGGAATAGGATTATTCCCAGGAGAATGTACCATTCACCTTGACCCAGATGCAACCCCTGTGGTCTACCCACCGAGAAAGATTCCCCTTGCTCTCCGTGCCCGTCTGAAGAAAGAGTTGGAGAGCATGGAGCAATCTGACATTGTCACCAAGGTTACAGAACCGACTGACTGGAGAAACCACGCACAGGCAAGACTTGGAACAAGGCTATCAAACGCCCCCATTATCCTTTACCGACACTAGATGGCATCACACACAAGCTAGCGGGAGCACACTACTTCAGTGTCTTGGACGCTAGATCAGGCTACAGGGCTATCAAGCTCACAGAAGAGTCATCTAAGCTCACAACATTCAACACACCGTTTGGACGCTACAGGTTCCGTTGCCAGGCTTTTGGGATTATCTCAGCCCAAGACGAGTTTCAGCGAAAGATCGACGAAGTGTACGAAGGCCTCGATGGAGTTGTGGCAATTGTGGACGACATCCTTGTCTATGGTCGAACCAAAGAGGAGCACGACCGAAACCTCCGCACGATGCTGCAAAGGTCCCGCGAGAGAGGAGTCCGGCTCGACCCCGAGAAGAGCACAGTCGGTGCTACAGAGGTCAGCTACATTGGACATCTTCTCACAGCGAATGGAATCAAGCCAGATCCACAGAAGATCTCAGCAATAAAAGAAATGGAGCCACCAAAGAACCGTGCAGAGCTGGAAACAGTGCTTGGCATGGTCAACTACTTCGCCAAGTTCGCACCCTGCCTCTCCAATGCTAATGCACCCCTGCGTCAACTGCTAAAGCAGTCCAGTGAGTTTCTCTGGGACAAGCAACACGACATTGCTTTCCAGAATGTGAAAGACTTGATCACGAGAGAACCAGGACCAATCCTTGCCTACTACGACCCTAACAAAGAGCTCAGACTCCAAGAGGACGCGTCGAAGTATGGACTAGGTGCAGTGCTACTGCAAGAAGGAAAGCCCATCGGCTACGCTTCCAAATCTCTCACAGACTGTGAAATCAACTACGCTCAAATTGAAAAGGAGCTCTATGCCATTCTGTTCAGATGTAAACGTTTCCATCAGTACAGATATGGACGACAAGTCTTTGTGGAATCCGACCACAAGCCCCTTGAGTCAATCATGAGGAAACCGCTAGCCGCAGCCCCGCCAAGGCTACAGAGAATGATCCTTCAACTACAAAAATACGACTTCACAATCACTCACCGTCCAGACAAAGACATCCCTGTCGCAGACAAACTCTCCAGGAAGTTTCTTACCTATAAGATCAGCAGCCTCAGTGAATGCATGGACATGCAAGTGCACACTGTGTACAGCAACTTACCAGTTAGTGACACAAAACTGAATGAGATGCAAGCAGAAACAGAAAAGGACTCACAACTCACACAGCTGAGGAAAGTCATACAAGATGGATGGCCTGAGGAGAGGAGAAAATGCCCTCACAGCGTCTCAGAATTCTGGAACCATCGTGATGAACTATCACAGATCAACGGAATCATTTTCAAAGGAGAGAAAATCATTATTCCTACCAGTCTCAGAGAAGAGATTTTGACAAAGATCCATGCTGGTCACATGGGCATGGAAAAGTGCAAACAGAGAGCACGGGACATTTTGTTTTGGCCCGGAATGTGCAAACAAATAGAGGACATTGTTGGTAAATGCGCCATATGTCTTGAACGACGCCCTTCAAACACCGAAGAGCCAATGTTACCTCACTGTATCCCAGACCGACCCTGGCAGGTCGTGGCAACCAATCTGTTTACCTGGAACAATGAGGACTACATCGTAACAGTGGACTACTACAGCAGATACTTCGAACTCGACAAGCTTCACAGCACCACATCTGCAGCTGTGATACACAAGCTGAAAGCAGCCTTTGCCAAGCATGGCATTGTAGAGACTTTAATATCTGACAATGGGCAGTGTTACAAATCAAATGAGTTTGAATCCTTCAAAAAAGCATGGGAGTTCACACGTCACCACAAGCCCACATTACCTTCAAAGTAATGGCCTTACTGAAAAATCAGTGCAGATTGCTAAATCACTCATGGACAAAGCAAAAGCAGAAAAGAGAGACCCCTACCTCAGTCTCCTTGAATACCGCAACACTCCAGTTGACGACTTCAAATCACCAGCCCAGCTGTTGATGAGCCGCAGACTTCGCTCAATCCTTCCCAGCACCAACCAGCAGCTGCAACCTGAGGTCGTCAGCTACAAGGAAATGCATGGAAAACGTGCAGAGACAACAACAACAAAAGCGATACTACGACAGATCAGCTAGACCACTGCCATCACTGATTGACGAAGAGTCAGTTAGAATCCAGGAGTATGGACTCTGGAAGCCAGCAGTCGTCATCCAGCCAGCTGACACTGAATGTTCATATCACATCCACACCGCAGGAGTGGTGTACTGACGCAATCGTCGACACCTACTGAACACAAAAGAGCAACACACTGATGAGATTAACTGTTCCCCTGAAAGAGAACGTGATGGACTAAACACACACACAGCACAACATACACCATACTTACCTGCAACACCACAAGAACTGTTGACTGACACAGAAGCAGGCTCAGCATCATATCGCACAAGGTCAGGAAGAGAGGTCAAGCCCAGAGATGTCCTAGACCTGTGAAATGTCAAAGGGTGTAGGCAGATCGCTGACCTAAAAGAGTTCCAGACTGTAAACTTGTTATTGAAAGTTCACTTGAAATGCTTTGGTATTGTAGTTGTTTGAAATGTTAAGATGTCATTTCTACAGTGAAAGCTGAGTTGCTGAGAATCCCTTGTTTGAAAAGTAACAGTATGTTGGATTATTGTTTCAGAGTCTATGTTGATTCAGTTGGTGTAGTATGTAATATAAATGGTTACTTACCTTGAGTTCAAACTACAGAGCATGTATTCAAAAGAAACGCTTAGAATATGTAAACATTTTTCTTTTGTTGTAAAAGAAGGGGGATGTAATATTCATATGTGTAAACATACGGAATTGTAATTGGATGCATTTTACCGCCATATCATACTGTGCTATGATTGGTTAAGACCACCCAAATGGTTAGGTTTATGGCAGTTTGATCCTGGTTGGCGATATGTGAACATGCCAGTTATAGCTAGCTAATAAAGAGCTACGCTAAGAAATATCCTGTAGTACTGCATTTTAATATTTTGTACAGTGTGCAAAACAAGACAGAAGGGTACTATGGTGTTGAATGCTAAGCTATAGTCAATGAACAGCATTCTTACATAGGTATTCCTCTTGTCCAGATGGGTTGGGGCGATGTGCAGTGCGATGGCGATTGCATCGTTTGTGGATCTATTGGGGCAGGAAGCAAACCGAAGTGGGTCTAGGGTGTCAGGTAAGGTAGAGGTGATATGATCCTTGACTAGTCTCTCAAAGCACTTCATGATGACAGAAGTGAGTGCTATGGAGCGATAGTCATTTAGTTCAGTTACCTTTGCTTTCTTGGGTACAGGATCAATGGTAGCCATCTTGAAGCATGTGGGGACAACAGACTGGGATAAGGAGAGATTGAATATGTCGATTAACACTTTTTTGATTTTGTCTGTCAACGCAATCACAACAATACATATGAAAATTAAAGTTAGTGCATGCAGCCATATATCAAAGTAAGCTATTCATGGCTTGTGTTGGACGTATCTTCTGATACCCAAAACAAATAGAAAATAAGATGTCTATTAATAATTCAAGCCTTGTCCCAATAAATCAGTCAATTGCCTTGTATAACCAGACTGGTTGTTATTGTAATCATCATATACAACTTCAAATCAAAAGGCTATCATCGTGCAGAAATAAGTCAGGGCTATGATTTTTTATGTGAGGATGCATAACCCAGTGCCACATAGTACCAACTTAATGATTTTGTAAGAAGCTCAAAATGTAGCTAGCTATTTATAGAGCCACTGACATTGTGAGCGTTGTCAAACCAATATAGGATGTTAGATATACTGTTTGTTGCTATGGTTTGCTGTGACTGTACGGTGGGGTGCATTTCAACATAAATACAGCATGAGCTACATTATTTCTGTGCTCGTATTTTAAGTGCTGTACATTTTATTTACAAAAGAAACCCCTCCAAATCGCACATCCTGACATATATTTAGCAGATGTTATTGGGAGTGTATCAAAATGCTTGTGTTCCTAGCTCCAACAGTGCAGTAGTATCTAAATAAATGCTTGTGTTCCTAGCTCCAACAGTGCAGTAGTATCTAACTAAATGCTTGTGTTCCTAGCTCCAACAGTGCAGTAGTATCTAAATAAATGCTTGTGTTCCTAGCTCCAACAGTGCAGTAGTATCTAAATAAATGCTTGTGTTCCTAGCTCCAACAGTGCAGTAGTATCTAACTAAATGCTTGTGTTCCTAGCTCCAACAGTGCAGTAGTATCTAACTAAATGCTTGTGTTCCTAGCTCCAAAAGTGCAGTAGTATCTAACAATTAACAACAATACACACAAATCTAAAAGTAAAAGAATGGAATTAAGAAATATATAAATATTAGGACGAGCCATGTCGGAGTGGCAGTAGTACTAAAGTAGAATAGAATAGAATATATACATATGAAATGACTGAAGCAGTATGTCAACATTATCAAAGTATAATAACTGTTTAATGGCATCTAAAAAAATATAATTTCCCTAAGGTGTGTAATGAACTCTTTCATGCAGAAATAGACCAGGGCTATCATGTTTTATGTAAGGATGGCTTACCCAGTACCCACCCAAACCCTGAACAAATGTCTCTATTACATTGTTCACCAATAGCCATGCTTTATTCATCTTGCTCCCATTGGCAGCCCTCCACTGGTGCCTCTAGGTGATGGAAGAGAAGACCAGCTTCATTCTTGGGAACAGCCAGTGGAGGTGCAGCAGGTCCTCCTTCATCTTCCTCACAATGTCCACACTTTACCTGCCCCAGATCAGGATATGGGCCAGGCTGGGAATCCATTTGTTTGTAGAATATGGTGAAAAGACCAGACCACCCCAAACCATGCACCCTTGCCTCTAACCCCAGATCCTACCTAACGTTTCTCTGCCCCCCCCCCCCCCCTTGACTTTTTCCACATTTTATTACGTTACAGCCTTATTCTAAAATCGATTGAAACAAAAACCAAATCAATCTACACACAATACCCCATAATGACAAAGCAAAATCTGGTATAGATTTTTTTGTAACGGTATGTGTTCATTGTACTGTATTTCGTTATTTACACTTTGAGAGAAGGGTGGGATGGGAAAAGGTCAGCTATGTAGCCTGAATCTTTAAGTTTATGTTTTGTCCCAACATACTTGTTTGTGCTGTTGCTTTTACGCACTGAAGGTAGGTAAGGAGTCAAACGCAGGAGAGCAGAGATGTCAGTGTAGCATATATTTTAATAAGGTGAAGTCCAAAAAAACGGTACAGTACAATACCCCAAAACAACGCCCAAGACAACGGGAACTAACAGTACTCCCGTAAGGCGCAAAAACACAACGCACCTTACTATAATAAACACACGCGAAATACACGAGGAAACCCTCCACAAGCAACAAGAAAAATAATCCCGCACATGTAGCGCTAGCGAGAGCACATGTGATTTAGTCCTCAATAACTAATTTGCATGATTTAAAACACCATCTAATTATAGTTCAGAAATCAGCAGCACCAGTTTTAAAATGCATAATCCGTATTTAATTGTGTTTTGTAAGAGGTTGTTACCTGTTAGACACTGACACTAGACGCTGTTTTCTGTCTCCAGCAGTGCCATCAACTTCTGTAGGTAGATGTTACAAGCATTGCAATGAAGGCTTACATGCGTATTTTTATTTAAACTACCATCAATAAATAAGAACTCACAGACCAACAGGAGGCAGAACTATTCCTCAATGATACTTTAAAGTATATCACAAAAGGTCATTTTACAACATTTGTGAATTACAATTCTACTTGGCTTCCAACCAGAAGTTGCAATATGATGATGTAACAGTGTAATTGGTCCTTTGTATGACCTCTATTATTTCCTGTTTTTATTTAATCTAATTTCAGAAATGATGTGAAATGGTACGGTGTCACCCACAGTTGCCCAAAGTGATGCAGGAGAAGGCTGTGGGCCATCCTGACATGTTTCTTCCTGGATAAGATCCGTGAGAAGCTCATTAGCCAGACCCCTAGTCACAGCATGGAGGTAGACTTGGCAGAGCAGGACCAAGCCCAGGACCTCGGCACCATCGTGAATGACTGCTTAAAGTTCAGACCTTGATCACAATTATGCTGGTGAGCCTAAATAACGATGTGAAAGTGAAGGTCCCTGTCGCTCAAGCACTGATAGAGGCAGAGAGTGGTAACCTTCCCAGACCCGGATACAGGCCCTGCTAAATATGAGTGAGATGGTCCAGCCTACTGCAGATCTTTTTTAATTTCACCTTTATTTAACCAGGTAGGCAAGTTGAGAACAAGTTCTCATTTACAATTGCGACCTGGCCAAGATAAAGCAAAGCAGTTTGACACATACAACGACACAGAGTTACACATGGAGTAAAACAAACATACAGTCAATAATACAGTAGAAACAAGTCTATATACGATGTGAGCAAATGAGGTGAGATAAGGGAGGTAAAGGCAAAAAAAAGGCCATGGTGGCAAAGTAAACACAATGTAGCAAGTAAAACACTGGAATGGTGGATTTGCAGTGGAAGAATGTGAAAAGTAGAAATAAAAATAATGCAGCCAAGGCCTCTTGTTGAAAGGCCTTTCAGGTTATGTCGATATAGGAGTCAAACGCAGGAGAGCGTTTGACTCCTCGTTTTACTCTGGATATAGATACTTTTGTACCGGTTTCCTCCAGCATCTTCACAAGGTCATTTGCTGTTGTTCTGGGATTGATTTGCACTTTTCGCACCAAAGTAAGTTAATCTCTAGGAGACAGAACGTGTCTCCTTCCTGAGCGGTATGAAGGCTGCGTGGTCCCATGGTGTTTATACTTGCGTACTATTGTTTGTACAGACGTGGTACCTTCAGGCGTTTGGAAATTGCTCCCAAGGATGAACCAGACTTGTGGAGGTCTACAATTTTTTTTCTGAGGCCTTGGCTGATTTCTTTTGATTTTCCATTGATGTCAAGCAAAGAGGCACTGAGTGTGAAGGTAGGCCTTAAAATACATCCACAGTTACACCTTCAATTATGTCAATTAGCATATCAGAAGCTTCTAAAGCCATGACATAATTTTCCAGACTTTTCCAAGCTGTTTAAAGGCACAGTCAACTTAGTGCATGTAAACTTCTGACCCACTGAAATTGTGATACAGTGAATTATAAGTGAAACAATTGTAAACAATTGTTGGAAAAATGCCAAAACTATAGTTTGTTAACAAGAAATGTGTGGAGTGGTTGAAAAATGAGTTTTAATGACTCCAACCTAAGTGACTTCAACTGTATTTTGCCTCCTGAAAACTCCAGTTGTTTGCGTTTAGCCTTCTCATCCACCATGAGAGCACAGAGTCACCGTGCATTCTTTCCTTATTACAGTGCCTTGCGAAAGTATTCGGCCCCCTTGAACTTTGCGACCTTTTGCCACATTTCAGGCTTCAAACATAAAGATATAAAACTGTATTTTTTTTGTGAAGAATCAACAACAAGTAGGACACAATCATGAAGTGGAACAACATTTATTGGATATTTCAAACTTTTTTAACAAATCAAAAACTGAAAAATTGGGCATGCAAAATTATTCAGCCCCTTTACTTTCAGTGCAGCAAACTCTCTCCAGATGTTCAGTGAGGATCTCTGAATGATCCAATGTTGACCTAAATGACTAATGATGATAAATACAATCCATCTGTGTGTAATCAAGTCTCCGTATAAATGCACCTGCACTGTGATAGTCTCAGAGGTCCGTTAAAAGCGCAGAGAGCATCATGAAGAACAAGGAACACACCAGGCAGGTCCGAGATACTGTTGTGAAGAAGTTTAAAGCCGGATTTGGATACAAAAAGATTTCCCAAGCTTTAAACATCCCAAGGAGCACCGTGCAAGCGATAATATTGAAATGGAAGGAGTATCAGACCACTGCAAATCTACCAAGACCTGGCCGTCCCTCTAAACTTTCAGCTCATACAAGAAGAAGACTGATCAGAGATGCAGCCAAGAGGCCCATGATCACTCTGGATGAACTGCAGAGATCTACAGCTGAGGTGGGAGACTCTGTCCATAGGACAACAATCAGTCGTATGTTGCACAAATCTGGCCTTTATGGAAGAGTGGCAAGAAGAAAGCAATTTCTTAAAGATATCCATAAAAAGTGTCGTTTAAAGTTTGCCACTAGCCACCTGGGAGACACACCAAACATGTGGAAGAAATTGAACTTTTTGGCAACAATGCAAAACGTTATGTTTGGCGTAAAAGCAACACAGCTCATCACCCTGAACACACCATCCCCACTGTCAAACATGGTGGTGGCAGCATCATGGTTTGGGCCTGCTTTTCTTCAGCAGGGACAGGGAAGATGGTTAAAATTGATGGGAAGATGGATGGAGCCAAATACAGGACCATTCTGGAAGAAAACCTGATGGAGTCTGCAAAAGACCTGAGACTGGGACGGAGATTTGTCTTCCAACAAGACAATGATCCAAAACATGAAGCAAAATCTACAATTGCTATGGTTCAAAAATAAACATATCCAGGTGTTAGAATGGCCAAGTCAAAGTCCAGACCTGAATCCAATCGAGAATCTGTGGAAAGAACTGAAAACTGCTGTTCACAAATGCTCTCCATCCAACCTCACTGAGCTCGAGCTGTTTTGCAAGGAGGAATGGGAAAAAATGTCAGTCTCTCGATGTGCAAAACTGATAGAGACATACCCCAAGCGACTTACAGCTGTAATCGCAGCAAAAGGTGACGCTACAAAGTATTAACTTAAGGGGGCTGAATAATTTTGCACGCCCAATTTTTCAGTTTTTTATTTGTTAAAAAAGTTTGAAATATCCAATAAATGTCGTTCCACTTCATGATTGTGTCCCACTTGTTGTTGATTCCTCACAAAAAAATACAGTTTTATATCTTTATGTTTGAAGCCTGAAATGTGGCAAAAGGTCGCAAAGTTCAAGGGGGCCGAATACTTTCGCAAGGCACTGTATCTCCAATAAATGAAGCTTCTGTAAATCCAGGATCAGCTGAGACACTACTGTACCAGGTACGGATCATCTGGAGGTGTGATAATGCAAGATTAAAACCTGCACATACTCATAAGCTTTCGCAGAGTAAACGTGGAATCATTGCAAATTGCCTCAGTTCTTCTGAGAATTTTGCAGACTCTCTCTGTTGTAACCTGGACAGGACTTCCCTTGGTACATTGTTTTGCACAGTCGGTTGAGATCAGTAGTTTTTCTTTCAGTTCCTGTGTGACAGAGGACAGAGGAAATCTTTCTCTTCAATCGGCTGGTCTTCTGCCACTGCATCTTTAACTTTTTATGGCATGCTTTCAGCTGACCCTGTGTTGAATCCATTTTCCGCTTCACTGTTCTTGGAGATGACACATCAGTTGCCACAATTTTGGAGTGATCAGTCTCAAAATAACCTTTAGAAAATGCAGCTGTGTAACTATGGTCAAGTGAAAATAGACTTTTCTCAGGTACATCCTGCTCCTGAGCGGCACAGCGGTCTAAGGCACTGCATCTCAGTGCGAGAGGCATCACTACAGACTCTGGTTCGATCCCGGGCTGTATCACAACCGGCCATGATCGGGAGTCCCATAGGGCGGCGCACAATTGGCCCAGCGTTATCCGGTTTAGGGGAGGGTTTGGCCGGGGTAGGCCGTCATTGTAAAATAAGAATTTGTTCTTAACTGACTTGCCTAGTTAAATAAAGGTTAAATAAAAAATATAAAAATATAAATTCTCATTTCGTTTGACCCCACTAACATTGCTGTTCACTGTCACTTCGATGACAATAAAGGTCTGCTCATTGATGTCCTCAATCATGACATCATGGTTGTGATTGGCAGCAACCCCACATACTCTACCCAAGAGTATCCATGTTCTGTAAGTGTGGTGCCACTTACCACTGCAGTTGCATTTACCCACTTCTCACAGACTTTTACCCCACTTCTCACAGACTGTTACCCCACTTCTCACAGACTGTTACCCCACTTCTCACAGACTGTTACCCCACTTCCCACAGACTGTTACCCCACTTCCCACAGACTGCTACCCCACTTCTCACAGACTTACCCCACTTCTTACAGACTGTTACCCCACTTCTTACAGACTGTTACCCCACTTCCCACAGACTGTTACCCCACTTCCCACAGACTGTTACCCCACTTCCCACAGACTGCTACCCCACTTCTCACAGACTGTTACCCCACTTCCCACAGACTGCTACCCCACTTCTCACAGACTTCTCACAGACTGTTACCCCACTTCCCCACAGACTGTTTCTGCAAACGAAGGAGAACATGGTAGGCTTAGCTGTTTTGTTAAGGCGGCACTTTCTCTTTGGATCTCAAGAGAAACAGTCATCCTCGAAGTGGAGGGAGCACAGACGAGAAGTTGTGTTGGGTTTCCAATTCTGTCTCCAGACATTGACCATCCACTGCTGCAGCCTGGCTTCGTTACCCAAAGGGAAACTGTAAGGTAAAGATAAAGGTTTAGAAATGTAACCTGTGTTCATTACTAAACAAATAACAGAGAGTAATTCCTCAATTTTTACACGTTGACCCTTTATCACTAATACATTGATTGTAGTTTGTGCATTTACCATTTTACTATATTTATTTCCATTGTTTAGAAGCTTATTTTGTTTCCATAGTCTGTAATGTATTTGAGAAAATACACCTTAAAGACGCCAAACCAAATAATATGACATAATGGGTTCAGATACAATAAAAGTTGTTTTGGAGTGTTTGTAAGGTGTTTTAGACATATTTTTAGAATGCATGAAGATCAATACCAATATCGAAATCAAAACTTGGATGACAATTATGTCAATAACGGCAATAATCTATTTTAAAAAATGACCTTGGAGGATCAACTACGATTAAGGTAAGAGTGGTAAAGAGTCCACATTTCAAAACAGAGGATTTACTCTACGTGCCCAGCCACAGAAAGTTGAGGTTACAAAACGTTTAGGTTTGAGAAATGTTACCATTCTCGAAATCACAGAAAGGGCTCTGGATGCTAGGACTGATAGTCTAACATCCAAATAGGAGTTCTAAACATATTTTGAATGCAATTTTACACATTTGTAAACATTAAAAGAAAAACAGTTATATTTTGGGTTATGATGGAGTGAGTTATTCTGAAGTCACGAGGCATATAGCTAGTCAAAATCTACTAGAATCAGTGGCTAATGGCTATATCATAAATGTTGGCCCTACATGTCAACAAAACCTTCCTTACTAGTCTCTTTCCATCAGGGGTGAAAGTAAAAATTCCCGATACAGATGGATCGTGTGCACGCGCTTGGCAAACAATCATTTCAAAGGGCTACTTTACTAGGCACAGACTGTTACCCCACTGTTATGCACATTCATCCACTTGCAACATACTGTATTTCCAGCCTCCAAACATTGGTGAATGGAAAAAGACACCTGTTACACATCAAAAAGTGGAATGACATCTGGTGATTTTCATTAGGCCTGAATTTATGCGTCCAATGCTGCCCACGTGTAAAATGTTCTAGTCCAGTGGTTCCCAAACTTTTTATAGTCCTGTACCCCTTCAAACATTCAACCTCCAGCTGCATACCCCCTCTAGTACTAGGGTCAGCGCACTCTCAACTGTTGTTTTTTGCCATCATTGTAAGCCTGCCACACACACACACTATGACACATTTATTAAACGTAAGAATGAGTGTGAGTTGTTGTCACAACCCAGCTCATGGGAAGTGACAAAGAGCTCTTATAGGACCAGGGTACAAATAATAATAATAATCTATAATTTTGCTCTTAATTTAACCATTTTACATACACTGCTCAAAAAAATAAAGGGAACACTTAAACAACACAATGTAACTCCAAGTCAATCACACTTCTGTGAAATCAAACTGTCCACTTAGGAAGCAACACTGATTGACAATACATTTAACATGCTCTTGTGCAAATGGAATAGACAACAGGTGGAAATTATAGGCAATTAGCAAGACACCCCCAATAAAGGAGTGGTTCTGCAGGTGGTGACCACAGTTCCTATGCTTCCTGGCTGATGTTTTGGTCACTTTTGAATGCTGGCGGTGCTTTCACTCTAGTGGTAGCATGAGACGGAGTCTACAACCCACACAAGTGGCTCAGGTAGTGCAGCTCATCCAGGATGGCACATCAATGCGAGCTGTGGCAAGAAGGTTTGCGGTGTCTGTCAGCGTAGTGTCCAGAGCATGGAGGCGCTACCAGGAGACAGGCCAGTACATCAGGAGACGTGGAGGAGGCCGTAGGATGGCAACAACCCAGCAGCAGGACCGCTACCTCCGCCTTTGTGCAAGGAGGAGCACTGCCAGAGCCCTGCAAAATGACCTCCAACAGGCCACAAATGTGCATGTGTCTGCTCAAACAGGTCAGAAACAGACTCCATGAGGGTGGTATGAGGGCCGACGTCCACAGGTGGGGGTTGGGCTTACAGCCCAACACCGTACAGGAAGTTTGGCATTTGCCAGAGAGCACCAAGATTGGCAAATTCGCCACTGGTGCCCTGTGCTCTTCACAGATGAAAGCAGGTTCACACTGAGCACATGACAGACGTGACAGAGTCTGGAGACGCCGTGGAGAACGTTCTGCTGCCTGCAACATCCTCCAGCATGACCGGTTTGGAGGTGGGTCAGTCATGGTGTGGGGTGGCATTTCTTTGGGGGGCCGCACAGCCCTCCATGTGCTCGCCAGAGGTAGCCTGACTGCCATTAGGTACTGAGATGAGATCCTCAGACCCCTTGTGAGACCATATGCTGGTGCGGTTGGCCCTGGGTTCCTCCTAATGCAAGACAATGCTAGACCTCATGTGGCTGGAGTGTGTCAGCAGTTCCTGCAAGAGGAAGGCATTGATGCTATGGACTGGCCCGCCCATTCCCCAGACCTGAATCCAATTGAGCACATCTGAGACATCATGTCTCGCTCCATCCACCAACGCCACGTTGCACCACAGACTGTCCAGGAGTTGGAGGATGCTTTAGTCCAGGTCTGGGAGGAGATCCCTCAGGAGGCCATCCGCCACCTCATCAGGAGCATGCCCAGGCGTTGTAAGGAGGTCATACAGGCATGTGGAGGCCACACACACTACTGAGCCTCATTTGGACTTGTTTTAAGGACATTACATCAAAGTTGGATCAGCCTGTAGTGTGGTTTTCCACTTTAATTTTGAGTGTGACTCCAAATCCAGACATCCATGGGTTGATAAATTTGATTTCCATTGATAATTTTTGTGTGATTTTGTTGTCAGCACATTGTAAAGAAAAAAGTATTTAATAAGAATATTTCATTCATTCAGATCTAGGATGTGTTATTTTAGTGTTCCCTTTATTTTTTTGAGCCGTGTATAAAACCTTATTTGTTCATCGACAATTGTTAATAACTCACCACAGGTTAATGAGAAGGGTGCGCTTGAAAGGATGCACATAACTCTGCAATGTTGGGTTGTTTTGAAGTGTCTCACTCTTAAATCATTTCCCACACAGTCTGTGCCTGTATTTAGTTGTCATGCTGAGAATCCACTCTCACATAGGTACGTGGTTGCAAAGGGCATCAGTGTCTTAACAGCGCGATTTGCCAAGGCAGTATACTCTGAGCGCAGCCCAAACCAGAAATCTGTCAGTCGCTTCTGATTCAATTTTCACAGAACCGCTTGTTGCAATATCGATTAGGCTCTCTTATTCAGATATCGGTAAGTGGATTGGAGGCAGGGCATGAAAGGGATAACGAATCCAGTTGTTTGTGTCATCTGTTTCGGGAAAGTACCTGCGTAATTGCGCACCCAACTCACTCAGGTGCTTCGCTATATCACATTTGACATTGTCCATAAGCTTGAGTTCATTTGCATATTTAAAAAATCATACAATGATGGAAATACCTGTGTGTTGTCCTTGTTAATGCAGACAGAGAAGAGCTACAACTTGTTAATCATAGCTTCAATTTTGTCAAGCACATTGAATATAGTTGCAGAGTCCCTGTAATTCTAGATTCAGATCATTTAGGCGAGAAAAAACATCATCCAGATAGGCCAGCTGTGTGAGAAACTCGTCATCATGCAAGCGAAAGACAAGTGAAAATGATGGTCAGTAAAGAAAACTTTAAGCTCCTCTCTCAATTAAAAAAATGTGTCAATACTTTGCCCCTTGATAACCAGCGCACTTCTGTATGTTGTAAAACGTTACATGGTTGCTTCCCATATCATTGCATAGTGCAGAAAATACACAAGAGTTCAGGGGTTTTACTTTAACAAAGTTAACAATTTTCACTGTAGTGTCCAAAACGTCTTTCAAGCTGTCAGGCATTCCCTTGGCAGCAAGAGCCTTTCGTGGATGCTGCAGTGTACCCAAGTGGCGTCGGGAGCAACTGCTTGCACGCGCGTTACCACTCCACTATGTCTCCCTCTCATGGCTTTTGTGCTGTCAGTACAGATACCAACATTAGCAGCAGCTATGTTAGGCAACATACGGACCGTTAGTGGAATTCCCGCGAGAGAGTAACGGTTAATGTGATTGGATGTTAATTATTTGACTAGGCTACCTGTATTTGACATTGTGTTGTTATTTCTCTGAACACTAGATGCTCTAATTTTATTATTGGCAGTGAAATGAAACTACTCAGAGGCGAGAAAAAAAACTCACCCAAATGTAGTAATCCCAGTTCAGAATACCTGTTCTAGTCCAACCATCTATCAAGTCCCATTCGCTCATTTTTCATGCCTTTGACATGCTGTAATCACAAATACTGGTGTAATAGCCTAGTTTTCTTGAAATATTGTTTTAATTATTGTGATAGGTTCATGTTTTACCGGTACAGCGTAAGTTACCCCCAACTATTTATTTTGCCTACCCGCCTTACTTTCACCCCTGATTTTGATAATGAGTTTTGTTTCCACATAGCTACATATGAAATTACATCATGCATGACACAGCCTATGTATGACACACTGTACAAAACAATTATTCATGTTGAATAGGCGTAATCATTTTTCAATGCTTAGGCATTCGCATTCACAAGTTATAACTAACATGGCTGATTGTGCTATCTTTATGCAATAGCAACCAGAGCTCTATGAACCCGAATAAATGTTCATAATTAATCAAAATATATTAGCTAGCGTTAGCTAGTTGACGTTTGCTAATTGTCATGATCCTGTTTGTGTCAGATAGAATGCCCAGTTGGTGGAATACTAAATTAGTGCCATGATGAAGTAGTTAGCAGTTTCTGGGGCAAGAGAAGGCTAGTAGCTAAGTGTCATATCTGAGTCTGGCACGTGTCAATCATTAACGTCAGCTAGCTAGCTAACGTTAGCTACAGTTCACAGGAGCCAACATTTATCACATAAATGTAGACTATAAATGAAGTTGGGTCATAAAATGCAGGTGCAAGCGGAGTTGATATTAGCTAGCTAACAGACCTCTGTGACAAACCTGTATTCATGACTCATGAACACACTTGCTACTAGCAAACATACTGTAAGCTCCTTTGCAGGTCGCTCACTATTGAACATAAAATTGGAACATTCATGCTAAGCTAGCATTGGAATTGACTATAATCGAAGGGTCTTGTTTTCTGGAATCAATTACCTGCAGTACCGGGGTCGGCCTTGAACTTCAAATTCTCAATGCGAGGGGGGCACTCGTTCTCCCCAGCTTCTTAGACTTGCTGTCAATTGGAATTAGAGATATATAACTCAGATTTCAATGTGCATTTGGTTGGGTCACCCAATAAGTTAGATATTGCAGCTTTAAGACTATAATGATAAATATGACTTTCACTTAATGCATAATGCTTAATCTCTGAAACTGGAAACACTTATCTCCCTCACTAGCTTTAAGCACCAACTGTCAGAGCAGCTCACAGATTACTGCACCTGTACATAGCCCACCTATAATTTAGCCCAAACAACTACCTCTTTCCCAACTGTATTTAATTTTTATTTATTTATTTATTTTGCTCCTTTGCACCCCATTATTATTATTTTTTTTATTTCTACTTTGCACATTCTTCCATTGCAAAACTACCATTCCAGTATTTTACTTGCTATATTGTATTTACTTTGCCATCATGGCCTTTTTTTGCCTTTACCTCCCTTCTCACCTCATTTGCTCACATTGTATATAGACTTGTTTATACTGCATTATTGACTGTATGTTTGTTTTTACTCCATGTGTAACTCTGTGTCGTTTTATCTGTCGAACTGCTTTGCTTTATCTTGGCCAGGTCGCAATTGTAAATGAGAACTTGTTCTCAACTTGCCTACCTGGTTAAATAAAGGTAAAATAAAATAAAATAAATAAAAAATTTTAATGTTAATATTAAAATAAATATTGACTTGTTAGTTCTGTTTTTCATAATTTCTCTCTCCTCATTTACGCGCGCACACACTCTCTATTTTGAATAAACCTAATATAAATAACAATGTACAGGTCTGGCTGTCCATTTGCCCCGCCAAACATGTCCTTCTATTATCTTGAGGGAGGAGCCTCTCACACCATAACTATTACCGGCTTCCGTAAACACTAAACAATAAGGCATGAAACAAGAACTAGAGACGGGTTTGTCACCTAAAATATAATACATTGCTGAAGCAAGGACAGCTGTTAAGTAGTCGAATACCAGAGAGAAGACAAGCAACGGTAGGGAAATGTGATAAAGTAACGCAAGCCCTTGAAACCTGATGTCACGGGCGCATTAGTGATCACGGTCGGCATACAATTTGAGTTGAATTCAAAACTAGTCTGAAAAAACCCTTTATAATTGTAATACCCTATTCATCTCTTCTAATACCAGCTCTATTAAAACAAATATAAAAAGCTGTAGTTTGAGTTTCACTGAAACTTATTTCTCCCAAAACTTTATGACATTACACCACTGACAGACTGAAACAGAATGGGGGTCATGGTAGTGGTGAGCTGTATCTTGGTATTCATCCTGATGGATGTTATTGTCACCACTGTCATCTACTTACACGGATCCCAGACTGCAATATTCACAGAGGATGGGCAGAACTTTGACATTCTCCACTCTGTCCTGGACCTCTGGGGTACTTTGCTGGTCAGAGTCTGCCTTCTGCTGGGGGCCTCCATAGGCGTGTTATGGAACAGAGTGGACGGTCCACACAGGGTCTCTGCCCTGGGGACCCTGACTCTCCTCATCTGCCTGACCATCAGTACCTATGCCTTAGCCAAGCTGCTGATCCTGTCGGAGCAGGGCGATTTGGCTCACCAACCCTGGTTTCTTAGCCTGTTCTCCTGGACCTGTGTGTCAGCGCTGGGGACCGTGCTCCTCTGGAGGCTCCTGGGAAGGACTCCCAACACTGTTACTGAAGGAGAGGGAGGTGGTGGTGGAGGAGGACATGGGGGCTCTGAGGAGACTGAGAGGCTGAATGGCACTGAAGAGGTGGAGGAGCAAGGACAGGAGCATGGGGGGAAGAAGAGGAGGAGGGCTAGCAGGAAAGGGACACAGGACCAGATGGACTCAGGGGCCACAATGGGACGTCTGCTGTCCTACTGCAGTAAAGACGCTGGGCTGCTCTCGGTTGCCGTCCTCTTCCTCCTCATCTCTGCTGTGTGTGAGTAACTCTAACCCCTTATTTATGGTCATGGCTAGAAGGGATGCAGCTAATGTCGAGGTGATGTCAAAAGCAGTGGTCGTGTATTCATGGATGCCAAGGGAAGCCAGGCTTCCCCCCCAAAATGACAAAGAAAATAACAAAAAAACATACAAAAAGAATTTATCTTATTTGTATAATTGACAGAAAAAAACTTGAATTGTTGCATCTCCATTGTGTCGTTTTCCTCCGGTGACTAACTAGCTAGCTAAAATGGTCCCTTTCCTAAATTAGCCGTGGATGGAGATAGGGATTTGGACTTGGTTATAACAGCCATCGATTACAAACCCAATTCTGATCCAACCATAAATTCATACATTGATGTGCCCCTGATCTGAGAGGATAGGAGTTAGATGTATTATGCTAATGTTAACAAGCTGGCCTGGCATATCGTTGCCCATGAAAGGAAGTAAGGGTAGGAAGCATGTACAGTGCCTTCGGAAAGTATTCACACCCCTTGACTTTTTCCACATTTTGTTACATTACAGCCTTATTCTAAAATGTTTTTTTTTTTTTTAATCCTCAGCAATCTACACACAATACCCCGTAATGACAAAGCAAAGTTTTTTGGGGGCAAATTTAGCAAATGTATTAAAAATAAAAAACAGAAATACCATATTAACATAAGTATTCAGACCCTTAGCTATGAGACTAGAAATTGAGCTCAGGTGCATCCTGTTTCCATTGATCATCCTTGAGATGTTTCTACAACTTGATTGGAGTTCACCTGTGGTAAATTAAATTGATTGGACATGATTTGGAAAGGCACACACCTGTCTATTTATGGTCCCACAGTTGACAGTGCATGTCAGAGCAAAAATCCACGCCATGAGGTTGAAGGAATTGTCCATAGAGCTCTGAGACAGAATTGTGTTGAGGAATAGATCTGGGGAAGGGTATGAAAAAAGGTCCCCAAGAACAACACAGTGGCTTCCATCATTCTTAAATGGAAGAAGTTTGGAACCACCAACACTCTTCCTAAAGCTGACCGGCCAAACTGAGCAATCGGGGGAGAACGGCCTTGGTCAGGGAGGTGACCAAGAACCCAATGGTCACTCTGACACAGCTCTAGAGTTCCTCTGTGGAGATGGGAGAAACTTCCAGAAGAACACCCATCTCTGCAGCACTCCACCAATCAGGCCTTTATGGTAGATTGGCCAGACGGAAGCCCCTCCTCAGTAAAAGGCACATAACAGCCCACTTGGAGTTTGCCAAAAGGCACCTTGAGACTCTGACCATGAGAAACAAGATTATCTTTGACCTGAATACCAAGTGTCACGTCTGGAGGAAACCTGGCACCATCCCTACGATGAGGCATGGTGGTGGCAGCATCAAGCTGTGGGGATGTTTTTCAGTGGCAGGGGCTGGGAGACTAGTGAGGATCGAGGCAAAGATGAATGGGCAAATATAGAGAGATCCTTGATGAAAACCTGCTCCAGAGCGCTCAGGACCTCAGACTGATCGAAGGTTCACCTTCCAACAACGACCTTAAGCACACAGCCAAGACAACGCAGGAGAAGCTTCGCGACAAGTCTCTGAATTAGAGGTCGACCGATTAATCAGGGCCGACTTCAAGTTTTCATAACAATCGGAAATCGTTATTTTTGAACACCGATTTTAATTTAATTTTAATTATAATTTTATTTTTTACACCTTTATTTAACTAGGTGCGTCAGTTAAGAACACATTCTTATTCTCAATGACGGCCTAGGAATGGTGGGTTAACTGCCTTGTTCAGGGGCAGAACGACAGATTTTTACCTTGTCAGCTCAGGGATTCAATCTTGCAACCTTATGGTTAACTAGTCCAACGCTCTAACCACCTGCCTCACGAGGAGCCTGCCTGTTACGTGAATGCAGTAAGAAGCCAAGGTAAGTTGCTAGCTAGCATTAAACTTATCTTATAAAAAACAATCAATCAATCAATCAATCATAATCACTAGTTATAACTACATATGGTTGATGATATTACTAGTTTATGTAGCGTGTCCTGCGTTGCATATAATCGATGCCGTGCGCATTCGCGAAAAAGGACTGTCATTGCTCCAACATGTACCTAACCATAAACATCAATGCCTTTCTTAAAATCGATACACAGAAGTATATATTTTTAAACCTGCATATTTAGCTAAAAGAAATCCAGGTTAGCAGGCAATATTAACCAGGTGAAATTGTGTCACTTCTCTTGCGTTCATTGCACGCAGAGTCAGGGTATATGCAACAGTTTGGGCCGCCTGGCTCATTGCGAACTAATTTGCCAGAATTTTACGTAACTATGACATAACATTGAAGGTTGTGCAATGTAACAGGAATATTTAGACTTATGGATGCCACCCGTTAGATAAAATATGGAACGGTTCCGTATTTCACTGAAAGAATAAACGTTTTGTTTTCGAGATGATAGTTTCCGGATTCGACCATATTAATGACCTAAGGCTCGTATTTCTGTGTGTTACTATGTTATAATTACGTCTATGATTTGATAGAGCAGTCTGACTGAGCGATGGTAGGCACCAGCAGGCTCGTAAGCATTCATTCAAACAGCACTTTTGTGCGTTTTGCCAGCAGCTCTTCGCAATGCTTCAATCATTGTGCTGTTTATGACTTCAAGCCTATCAACTCCCGAGATTAGGCAGGTGTAACCGATGTGAAATCGCTAGCTAGTTAGCGGGGTGCGCGCTAATAGCGCTTTCAAACGTCACTCGCTCTGGGACTTGGAGTAGTTGTTCCCCTTGCTCTGCATGGGTAACGCCTGCTTCGAGGGTGGCTGTTGTCGATGTGTTCCTGGTTCGAGCCCAGGTAAGAGCGAGGAGAGGGATGGAAGCTATACTGTTACACTGGCAATACTAAAGTGCCTATAAGAACATCCAATAGTCAAAGGTATATGAAATACAAATCGTATAGAGAGAAATAGTCCTATAATTCCTATAATAACTACAACCTAAAACATCTTGCCTGGGAATATTGAAGACTCATGTTAAAAGGAACCACCAGCTTTCATATGTTCTCATGTTCTGAGCAAGGAACTTAAACGTTAGCTTTCTTACATGGCACATATTACACTTTTACTTTCTTCTCCAACACTTTGTTTTTGCATTATTTAAACCAAATTGAACATGTTTCATTATTTGAAAATGTCATTACCCATGACACCTCTTGTTGGTCAGTAACATGGTCAGGAAAAACTCTGGGCCCTATAGATGACAAATCAAGTTGCTTAATGATCACCATTGTTAGGCATACACTTTACACAGTAGTGTGTGACATAGTATTCTATCTACAGTAGGTCAAAGGTGAACATGTGTAATAAAGCTGCAATACTATCTTTGAAGTTCTGTTTTGATCCCATGCGTTTGTGTTTTATGACGGTGTTACTCATACCAGCATTGTATTGCATTTACGATTGCAATATGTTTCTCTACTACTTATTAGCCAAACTTACTGTCCAATTACAGTAGATGACTCGTGCAACATGAGTAAATAACCTAAGCATGTTGTATAACTATTGCGCTATTCTTACTAATTTCCCTTCATTAGAGACAACAGTATGTTGCATTACCATATTTCTATTTTCACACCGTTGTGCTTATTTTTAGCATTTCATAACAGTTAATGACACAATGTTATCCCATTCATAGGTGAGGCCTTCATCCCCTACTACATTGGGCAGGCTATAGATGGTGTTGTTATTCACAAAAGTATGGAGTACTTTACCAAGCCCCTGATCACCCTTACGGTGTTGGCCTTAGCCAGGTAAGAGACTATGAATTGTTGAAGTTGTGTGTGTGTTGTGTTAACTTTTTAGACTATGTTGTGTGCTATATCTTCTCTGATGGACTGTATCTGTGCTTGATTCTACATTTGAATAGATTATGACGTACATTCTTGTGTGTTTTTTGCGTATATCCTCAGCAGTGTTTAATTTCTTGCATCTCTTCTCAGCTCTATTGCCGTTGGAGTACGAGGTGGTCTCTTTAGTCTAACATTTGCCAGACTGAATCTTCGCCTGCGGAACCTTCTCTTCAGATCTCTGATGCGTCAGGAGATAGGCTTCTTTGATGCTAACCACACAGGTGACATCTCAGTTGCGTACCGAATTGCATCCTATTCCTTTATAGTGCACTATGGGCCCTGGTCAAAAGACTATATAGGGAATAGGGTATCATTTAGGAGGTATTGTAGACCTCAACACTTATTTCCATTCATTCCCTTTTCCTTTGTTCCTCTGATCAGAAGATACATAAAACACTTGCCTACGCTTTACGTTAAGCCTGCAGGTATAATCTTTTCTTAGATCCCCATCAGCTTACACTATAACAAGAGCTGTTCTACCTGTTATAGCAATTTGTAATGCTTTCTAACTTGTTCATGCTTTCTAACTTGTTGTTCATATTTTCTAACTTGTTGTTCATGCTTTCTAACTTGTTGTTCATGCTTTCTAACTTGTTGTTCATGCTTTATAACTAGTTATTAATGGTTTATAACTAGTTATTAATGCATTATAACTTGTTATAAGGATGTATAATATGTCTAAAGTGATAATTTCTTATAACAATGCTTATATCTCTTTATGCCTACAGGCTTTAAGTAAAGCGTTAAAGTTGTGGAGGAAAAAACCCACCCTGAAGGGAATTGAATCTCAAAATACAGTGAAGCTTTATTTGAGCATGCATAAGAAAACAAATTCAACTCGCTCTTTGTTCTCATAGACATTTTATACAGACCCAGGATGGGTGTGGTGTTTCACATGTCATTCGTATGAGTCTGGTAATTCTGCTTATCATTAGGTAGCAGCCCCACAGGCAGAAGACAAATCATACCAAGGACACTGATTAAGAGCAGTCTTACAGACACTAAGAGGAATCGGATCGGTCCCTTCTTCAGGGCATATAAGATAACAAATAAAATGTTCCTCTTCCACAAAGTGTAAAAGCTTTTCTTTCTCCTGGGCCCAGAGTTTGGTCCTCATGGCGGTGATCCCGGTTCGGTCCATGCATGAGCCCTATACACATGTTTCCCTGCTTCTGTTCCTATCCTGTCATAAAGTAATGAGAATACGAAAGTTTGGAAAGAGTTTAGAAAAAGTACAAGAAAAAAACTGTTTGTCCTCCAGGTGACATCACCTCTCGCCTGTCCTCTGACACTACACAAGTGAGTGACTTGATCTCACTGAACATCAACATGTTCCTAAAGAGTATGGTGAAGGGCATAGGGTTCTTCATCTTCATGTTCGGGATTTCCTGGAAGCTGACTCTCGTCACCATCATGGGATTCCCCTTCATCGCAGTCATCTCCAAAGTCTATGGGGAGTACTACAAGGTACACACACGCACAAGCAAGCACACACTCAAACGGACAAACACATACACACTTCACTTGTCTTTCCGAACAAATGTCCCCAGCCCATTTATTAAGTTGAAATACTTATGTGTATGAACAGATTAATTCACACCGTATTTAGTTTGTACATTTTCTTATGAACCATTCTTAGAGACTGACCAAAGAGGTCCAGACTGCCCTGGCTCAGGCTAACCAGGTGGCCGAGGAGACCATTTCAGCCATGAAGACGGTACGCAGCTTTGCCAATGAGGAACAGGAGGCTGATTCCTACTACGGCAGGCTACAGGTCATGTTTCAGCTGAACAAGAAGCAAGCGTTGGCCTATGCCCTCTACATGTGGTCCAGTTGTGTAGGTATTACCCAGATGTGAGACCGTCACTGTAAATAAGAATCAAGAATTTTGTTCTTAACTGACTCGACAGGTTGAATAAAAGTGAAATAAATAAAGATAGACTGGGACTGAATGTTGCTCTGACATACAACAGATGGAGATTTAAGGAGCTGCCTCATGTTTTATATCTGTTTTGTGTGTTTTTTTTATTGTATGCACTGTCGGGGCTATACCCTTGTCGTTGGTTACATTCACAAATTCACAAGAGTTTCAAATGTGTTTGTTATTGCTTCAGATCTCAGAGCTTGTTCTTGAAGTGGCTATCCTCTTCTATGGCGGTCACCTGGTCATTACTGAGCAGATGAGTGGAGGGGGCCTGATATCATTCATCTTATATGAGCTGGAGCTAGGAGAGTGCCTGGAGGCAAGTCTGACTCATTCAAATCAAATCAAAGTTTAATTGTCACATGACAGAATACAACGGGTGTAAACCATACAGTGAAATGCTTACTTACAAGCTCCTTCTCAACCATGCAGAGCTCAAAATCAGAGGTCCGAAATAGAAAGTAGGATCTTTAAAAAAGCAAGGAAACAACACTAGGTCTGATAAAAATAAAAGCACATATACTGTACATCTGTAACTGTACACATGACAATCACAACCTATCCCTTTAGAAAGCTTACATTACCATAGGCAAGATGAAGAAGACTTTCACTATGAAAATCCAGAGTAACTGAAAAAGACCATGATAATTGTATTATCATTATCTCCTGTCTTGATTGAATTGTGTTACAGAGCATAGCATCGGTCTACACGGGGCTCATGCAGGGAGTGGGAGCAGCTGAGAAGGTATTTGAGTACATGGACAGGGAGTCCAAACACCCACATGATGGGAAAGAGGTCCCTGATACCTGCAAAGGACTGGTCGAGTTTAAAGATGTCACGTTTTCCTACCCAACACGGCCCGAAACAGAAATTCTAAAGGTATGTGTCAGCTGACCATTAAAATTGAGCTCAAAGCTAAACTGCTGAGTGGAGCTATAGACAGAAAAACTTGTCAGGCAATTCTGTATCATTTCATGCCAGTAGAAAGTTTATACACCATTACCATAGAGTAAAGTTAACCGCTACACGTCTCTTGTCTATCGTTACAAAATAAAGCTATTAATCAATGTCAGTACATTTCGTCATGTCTAAACGTATATTTGTGATATACTGTATGTATGCCTATGCCATGATGGCTGGGAGTGAATGAAGGGATGGTTTGTGTCAGAGCCATCTATTTAGAGCACAGGTGTCAAACTCATTCCAGGGAGGGCCGAGTGTCTGCGGGTTTTCGCTCCTCCCTTGTACTTGATTGATGAATTAAGGTCACTAATTAGTAAGGAACTTCCCTCACTTGGTTGTCTAGGTCTTAATTGAAAGGAAAAAACAAAAACCAGCAGACACTGGGCACTCCATGGAATGAGTTTGATACCCCTGATTTAGTCATTTGGCAGTATGACTGTAATGAATACTGTAATGAATATAAACTATGTAGAACTGATAGCTCTGTCCAGTATCACAGGCTTCCATCGAAATATAAATCAAATCCAAATGTATTGGTCACGTACACAGTTTTGTAGATGTTATCACAGGTGCAGCAATATCTAGCAGTACAATAACAATATACAGACCATCTAAAAGTAAAAAGAAAAATGAAGACATGTCAGAACGAGCAATGTCACAGTCCGGAATATAAATAAATATATATGTGAATGGTGTGCATAGAGAGCACATACAGTGCCTTCAGAAAGTATTCATACCCCTTGACTTATTCCACTTTTTGTTGCGTTACAGCCTGAATTCAAAAGTGATTAAATCATTGTTTTCTCATCCATCTACACACAAATACCCCATAATGACAGAGTGAAAACATGTTTTAAGAAATGTTTGCAAATGTATTAAATTAAATACAGAAATATATCATTTTCACAAGTATTCACTCGTCTGAGTCTATACATCTTAGAGTTGCCTTTGGAAACTCATGGGAAAGTCTCTAAGAGCTTTGCACCACTTTTTATTTTCAAAATTCTTCAAGCTCTAATAAATTGGTTGTTGATCATTGCTACACAACCATTTTCAAGTCTTGCCATAGATTTTCTAGCAGATCCAGGTGTGCAAAGCTCTTAGAGACTTACTCAGAAAGACTCACAGCTGTAATTGCTGCTAAAGGTGGTTATTAACTCAGGGGTGTGAATACTTATGTAAATTAGATATTTCTTTATTTAATTTTCAATAACTTTGCACACATACAATGCCTATAGAAAGTCCCCCCCCCCCCCCCCTTGAACTTTATTCACATTTTGTTGTGTTAAAGTGTGATTTAAATAGATTGAATTAAAACATTTTGTCATAGATCCACACAAAATTAACCATAATGTCAAAGTGAAAAATAAATCCTACACATTTTTACAAATGATAACAATAACAATTAAATAAGACAAAAATTGTTGCTGAGTAATTATTCACCCCTTTAGTATTTATTAGGATCCCCAATTAGCTGCTGCCGAGGCAGCGGTTACTCTTCCTGGGGTCTAAACAGGAAACAACACAAATCAAATCCAAATCAAATGTTATTTGTCACATACACATGTTTAGCAGATGTTATTGTGGGTGTAGCAAAATGCTTGTTTCTAGCTCCAACAGTGCAGTAATATCTAACAAGTAATATCTAACAATACACAGTCTAAAGTAAAATAATGGAATTAAGAATATATAAATGTTTGGACGAGCAATGTCAGAGCGGCATAGACTAATATACAGTAAAATAGGGCAGAATACAGTATATACATATGAGATGAGTAATGCAAAATATGTAAACATTATTAAAGTGACTAGTGTTCTAATTATTAAAGTGGCCAGTGATTTCAAGTCTATGTATAGGGCAGCAGCCTCTAATATGGCAACATCACAACCAATTTAAAATATAATATACATACATCGACATACATAGCACTGCATTTACATTACAATTTAGCCATTCAGCAGACGCTGGCATCCACAGCGACCCACAGCTAGTGCATTCATCTTAAGATAGCCAGGCGAGCATAGGCGAGACAACCATATTGTAGTCGTATCCCAACCACACATACAGTACATAATACAAAACAAAATGCATGAAAATGTCTGTTGCTTCACAGTCCCGGTCGTGCTGTAAGGTGTTGTTCTTTTATCAGTTTTTGGGGGGATTTGGTGTTATTGCTAGCTTGAGTTCCCTGGGGTTCAGTGGTGTAGTGCTCTTTTTTTTAGGCGAGGGAGGCAAAAAAAATGTAAATTACATAATCGTTTCCTCTATCAACGTTTGTACGGGCAGATGTAGCCTGTCATTATACAATATGCATAACATGCATCCTCCAGTTGCAACTTCTGTCTATGCCCACATATATTGTCCCAAGAACATGTTCTATTTTTAAAACCCTCAAACACCAAGTTAGGCATATGTGGCCGATGTGAAATGGCTAGCTCGTGAGCGGTGGTGCGCGCTAATAGTGTTTCAGTCGGTGACTTCACTCACTCGATGGGTAACGATGCTTCGTGAGTGACTGTGGTTGATGTGTGCAGAGGGTCCCTGGTTCGAGCCCAGGTTGGGGCGAGGAGAGGGACGGAAGCACATGTTACACATACATAATTTCAATATAGACCGTTATCACTGTCATGTTGAAACTGCATCTGCATGCCATCCATTTCAATGATCTCAATAAGTTTCATGGTAATAGCCAATGCATTTAGATCTTCTTGAGTTAGTTTCGTGAGCGAATTTGAGCAGAGGGTGTTAACAAACTATTAAACGTTCTTATATTTTGTTTAAATCAAAGCATGTATAATGCATAGTGGCGCGCTCTGTTGAGTTTTTGCGCATGACTCTTCATCTTCAGCTAACCATTGTAAAATCTCATTAGAAAGGTGTTGTTTGTGTAACAGTAACATTTTAGGTCTACTATGCTTTTCTATTACAGTATATTCGGTTCTGTTATGTAAAATACTAATGATCTTGCAAGACATTGATTCAGCTTTAATCTAACTTTCCTAAACAAGCACCATTGTTGGAAGTGATAATCTTCTATTTATAATAATAATCATAATAATAAGTGATGAGTATAAGACTATTAGATATTGAAAGCACAGCGCCAGGATCGCGCAATGATATTAAAGAACTTGAACCAATTTGTGGTGCCGAACGATAACTCTGCCATTCGGCCAGTTCAGGAAAAAACTATAATTTCAGTTTAACCTCATAGTCTTACGGTTACGTGGTATAGTTATGTGTAGGTTATAGCCTAATAAATACATATATCGTAATGTCATTGCACTGTTTGCAGGAGAGTTTAAGTTGCGCGTAGGCATTTCTTTGTATTGTGTAGTTTACACTACGCTGTATTGATTGATTGATTTGTTATTTTTATTTAACCTTTATTTAACTAGGCAAATCAGTTAAGAACGCATTCTTATTTACAATGACAGCCTATCCCGGCCAAACCTGGACAACGCAGGGCCAATTGTGATTGTAATACACCCTGGATGTATTTAATTTATTAGACAATTGTTAAAATACATAGTTAAGGGCCAGCCGGTGACTCCTCCATATACAATTTTCAAAAATCATCAAGGATAACACAATAAAGCTTAAAAGCTTATTTCAATTGTGGTCCCTTTGGAAGGGGGATGCAGCAAGGTTAGGCGGCAATAGCAGGGGCAACAGACAATGACAGACAAAATTGTTGTTTATTTCATCAAATGAGCTAATTACTAGTTTCATTTCCTAATAAACAAATATTGACAGGTACTTGTCTCACATACCCTTAATATATAAAACAATCAATCCCTAATATGTACAAGACAATCACAATATGATACACAACAGACACCAAAAGACAAGATCGGGCGTTTCCTTCTCAGCCACGTACTATAATTGTACGACTCACTTTTGGAACATGCTACTATTTAGCTATTTTTTCAGTGAGAACTTCAAACTACCCATTGAAGGTATACGTTTCAAATTCAATGGAAGACAATTTCAAAGAATGGCAACTGAGTACAAAAAAGTGTATTTCCCCATACCACTATTACATCTAAAGGGAATAATGATGGTTATCCCGGACCAAGTTAATGTTGTTACATAGGTGCCTGGGGATCATACGGTAGACAATCATGTGTACAAGACACAATTTAATCTGAGAGACTCTTCTCCACTTTGAGCCATTTAAGGCTTTCAAAGCGGGAATGATTAAGATGAGTACGTGCTGGAAGTTTAAGAATAATCCTGACTAATTTGTTCTGTGATATCTGCTATTTATTTTTAATTATCATGGGGGCACTATTGCACCAGGAAGAGCAAGCATAGTCGAAGTGGCACAGAACAAGAGCCCCTGATTTCATTAGCTTGAACACGTGGTTACAATATATCCTATTACAGAATAAAATAAAACATAGAGTTGAACTACAGATTCATTTAATGTATTTGTCTAGATGTAAACATGATATCAAATCAATTGACCAAGTAGTGAACGTTAATAAATATAATTTCAGGAAAAAAAAATTTAAACTGCGAAAAAAATAAAGCTTTTGGTGTGGTGTATTCATGCATTTCAATAAATTATAACCTAAATAAATGCATTATTACCTCCAATTTGGCCCAATTCACATTTCAAAATTTCCCACACTGACATACCAAGCTAGATTGGGCCACGAGTCTCAGTCAATAGCCAATCAGCTACATATCCCAAGCACGGCTACAGCAACTTCTAGAGAAATTCAGGCTCCTTCGGCATTGCGGTGACTACTTTGGTTTGGGTGTGCTCGGCAGAACGGTGTTGCGGTAACCTAGTGGTCACACATCGTTCTGGGTTCCACTGCGCAAGAGAGGGTCCGTATTTATGGACTTCAAGGGAAACACGTGGTGATTTTGATTGTTTTTTTTCAACGTTCTGATTGGCCACAGTGGTCAAGCCTCCATCTGACCTTCACAGTGCGCATACACAGCATACAGTTCTTCATTATTCTCGCCATCGCCAGAGAGAAGACAGGGAAGAAACCACCATTTACTTACCTCTAGGCTGCTATACATATTTATTTGGTTTGCCATTCTATCGTTTTTCATGGAATTTATGGTAAATAAATATAACATATTTCGAATTTAGGAGAATACATTTTCCAGAAATAGTGTTCCCAACTCTTGTACCAATTCTCAAATTGAAAAAGGTTAGGGAGCACCGCAGCGGTCCCTAACAGCAGCGGAGATCCATGTAGCCATGGCTGTATTTAATACTGTGTGTTTCCCAGGCTCTTTTCTGGACCTGGGAACTGTCAAGAGACCTCTGGTTGTTTAGGCAAGGCTAAATAAGTTCAGAAGGAAAATGTGGCTTAACAAATCACATCATAATTTATATGGACTCACACTGTGTGAAATAATAGGGGTTGGCAGGATTTTTGAATGACAACCCTTTCCTCTGTCACCCATATTTACAACATGAATTTCAAGCACAGATTTAATTACAAAGAAGGCGGGCAATGATTGGTAGATGTGTAACAATAACAAATCAGACATTGAATACACACTACACTGCCAAAAATATGTGGACACCCCTTCAAATTAGTGGATTATGCTATTTCAGCCACACTTGTTGCTGACAGTATATAAAATCAAGCACACCACCAGGCAATCTCCATAGACAAACATTAACAGTAGAATGGCTCAGTGTCTTTCAACTTGGCACCGTGATAGAATCAAATTCAAATTCAAAAGTCAAATTTCTGCCCAGTTAGAGCTACCCTGGTCAACTGTAAGTGCTGTTATTGTGAAGTGGAAACATATAGGAGCAACAACGGCTCAGCCGCAATGTTGTAGGCCTCACAAGCTCACAGAACGGGACCATTGAGGGCTGATGCCTGTAGTGCGTAAGAATTGTCTGTCTTCGGTTGCAACGCTCTCTATTAAGTTTCAAACTGCCTCTGGAAGCAACGTCAGCACAAGAACTGTTCGTCAGGAACTTCATGAAATGGGTTTCCATTGCCGAGCAGCCGCACACAAGCTTAAGATCACCATGCGCAATGCCAAACGTCGGCTGGAGGGGTATAAAGCTCGCCGCCATTGGACTCTGGAGCATTGGAAACACGTTCTCTGGAGTGATGAATCACGCTTCACCATCTGGCAGTCTGAAGGGTGAATCTGGGTTTGGCGGATAGTAGGACAACGCTACCTGCCCCAATGCATAGTGGTTTGGTAGAGGAGGAATAATGGTCTGGGGCTGTTTCCTCTCATTAGCCCCTTAGTTCCAGTGAAGGGAAATCTTAACGCTGCAGCATACAATGACATTGTAGACGATTCAGTGTTTCCAACTTTGTGGCAACAGTTTGGGGAAGGCCCTAACCTGTTTCACCATGACAATGCCCCAGTGCACAAAGCGAGGTCGATACAGAAATGGTTTGTTGAGATCAGTGTGAAAGATCTTGACTGGCCTACCCCAAACCCTGACTTCAACCCCATCGAACACCTTTGGGATGAATTAGAATGCCGACTGCGAGCCAGGCCTAATCACCCAACATCAGTGCCCGACCTCACTAATGCTTTTGTGGCTGAATGGAAGCAAGTCCCTGGAGCGATGTTCCAACATCTAGTGGAAAGCCTTCCCAGAAGAGTGGCGGCTGCTATAGCCGCAAAGGGGAACCATGATTTTGTAATGAGATGTTTGACGAGCTGGTGTCCACATACCTTTGGCCAAGTAGTGTATCTTTAAGCATGTCAAGTTAATAATTATGCGGTGGATGATATGTTTTACCACCCACACATCAAAGAGGCAGTTTTCCTTCTGAACTGAGCTGCAGGACAGGAAGGAAACTGCTTAGGGATGGCACCATGAGGCCATTTGGTAATTTAAAACAGCTACAGAGTTCAATGGCTGTGATGGGAGAAAACTGAGGATGGATCAACAACATTGTAGTGACTCCACAATAATGACCTAAATGACAGAGTGAAAAGAAGAATACAAATATTCCAAAACATGCAACAAGGCACTAAAGTAATACTGCAAAAAACAAGGCAAAGGAATATACTTTTTGACCTAAAAGCAAAGCCTTATGTTTGGGGCAAACACAATACATCATTGTGTAGCTGCCTCTTTATTTTCAATCATGGTGGTGGCTGCATCATGGTATGGGTATGCTTGACATCAGCAAAGACTGGGAGTTTTTAAGGATGAAAAGAAACTGGTTGGAGCTAAGCACATGCAAAATCCTAGAGGAAAACCTGCTTCAGTCTGCTTTACACCAGACACTGGAATTCACAATCTGCTTGATAATCTATGGCAAGACTTGAAAATTGCTGTCTAGCCATGATACCCAACACCTTGAAGAATTTTGAAAAGAATAATGGGCAAATATTGCGCAATTCAGGTCTGCAAAGCTCTTAAGAGACTGCCAAAGGGGTTTTAAACATGTATTGACTCTGAAATTTCTTCCACTTTTACATTACAGTGTTCTGTGTAAATCGTTGACAAAAGAAATACAATTAAATCTATTTTAATCCCACTTTGTAACGCAACAAAATGTGAAAAACGTTCAAGGGGTTGTAGTTCTAAACTGTATATGACTCTGGTTTGTGTCTCCAGAGTGTGTCCTTCACTTTGCGGCCTGGCGAGGTGACAGCCTTGGTGGGACCATCAGGCAGTGGGAAGAGCTCCTGTGTGGGGCTCCTAGAGAACTTCTACCCCCCACAACAAGGCCAGGTGCTGCTGGACGGCCGGCAGGTGCACACCTACCAGCATGACCTCCTCCACTCACAGGTCAGCACTCCACACTTGCTAGATATAGATTATACTTTTTAAACACCAGAGGGAAGCAGTGTTCCTTTTTAGTTGAAGACTGGTAAAGAACCCTATGCAGGATCCCTATCCCTATGCCTCTGTATCTGTGTTGTTTTTGCAGGTAGCACTTGTGGGCCAGGAGCCTGTCCTGTTTGCCCGTTCTGTAGAGCAGAACATAACCTATGGCCTGACTGATATCCCTATGGAGGCTGTGGTGCAGGCAGCCACCAAGGCAAATGCACACGACTTCATCACCGGTCTAACCAATGGCTATGATACAGGTGATATTAATGCTATTGCCTAAGCTGTTGGAGTGAAATATAAAAACTAACATCTTAGGAGGTAACTAAAAACTACTGAATCTTACGATGTTTACAGCAACATATGAAAATTGGCCGATCAGTATGTTGAGAAACACAGCATATCCTCACAATGTTCATAGGATTTTGCATTTCTATTTTAAAATCTCTAATGCAGTGGAACTGTTCCTCATTCCTTTCTTAGGAGTGGGTGAGAAGGGGACCCAGTTGTCAGGGGGACAGAAGCAACGGGTGGCCATCGCAAGGGCACTCATCCGCAACCCACATGTTCTGATCCTGGATGAGGCCACCAGTGCACTGGATGCAGAGAGCGAACATGTTGTAGGTTAAAAGGCAGGCCAAATCAGTGTTCTGTGATCGTGTTCTGTAATCTGTGTTTAATTAGATCATGTTGTGAATTATAGATCAAGATAATGTATGTCCTGAAAAATGAAGACCCCTCCCTGCCTTGATGTCTTTAAAGAGGAAGAGTGTATATTGTGTAATATCCATCTCCTCAAGTTTCATGACAATAACCTACTTCTTGTTTTAGTTCAATAACCTAGTTCTTTAAATGCAGTCTAATGTTATTATAAGGACTCTCAGCTGCTGGTGTCCTCTCCCTGCTCTCTGTCTTCAGGCAAATCAAGTATTGAACTATACTAGATACTATTAACCCTGGAGAATCCTCTTTAGTATAAATAAACTGTCTGCAATGTAACTATGCTGCTTTCAAAATGTCAGTATTATTGCAGAAGAATGTTTGCCAGCATTCAAACATATTCTCTTTATCTGTTGTCTTGAATTTGATGCCACTTTATCTAGTTTTCTGAATACTATGTATTGTGTTATTTAGACTTAGTGTAGCTTAGGATTCTCTCCCTGTTCTCTCTCCTCAGGTCCAGCAGGCCCTGAACAACAAAATGCGTCAGCACACAGTGCTGGTGATCGCCCACCGCCTCAGCACAGTGGAAAAGGCAAACAACATCATAGTTATCAACCACGGCTGTGTGGTGGAGCAGGGGCCACACAACCAACTCATGGCCAAGGGGGGCCTGTACTGCAAGCTGGTGCAGAGGCAGGTCCTGGGCATCGAGACGGGGGCAGAGGTCCTCAACACCCCAGAGAAGCACTCATGGAAGTCCGAGGGGGGTAGTCAGCGGAGTGGACCTGATAGCAGCAGTCCCAGTAAGTCTGAATGTGAAGCACCATGCTACTGAGAGAGCTTGGGTTCCATCGGTAGCTAACACTGACTGACTGACAATCATGGACTAAGGAGTACACCATATCCAAGGAATTACATTACAGTACCCTAGATTCATTAAAGGCCAATAATAATAAAACATATATATTGTGTTTTATATATATTCCCACGCTATGCGGTTGGAATAGTACTGTGAAATTGTGAAAATGATGATAATGTCCTTTTAGTGTAAGAGCTGTTTGGAAAGAGCTGTTTTGGTGGGATGGAGTTTTGGCCTGATTGGTGAAATCACCAGGCGGTAAATTAGTTAAAGGTCAAACTCCACCCCTTTCTCAATTTTCTATCAAAACAGCTGCATTGAACTTTTTAAGGGATTTAACGGTGTCCTAAAACCATGAATAATGCATAATTATTGAATAATCAATAAGAGTATTGGGATTTGGTAGCCATTTGACCAGCTTTGATGGACTTGAATGAGCAACACTTTAATTCGTTTTCAATGTTATTTTTCATAGAGTCGATTATACAGTCTATGGTTATCACAGTGGTCTTCGTGTTGAACATACCTGTATTTTGAGGTGGAGACAGCTCAAGCCAAAGTTAACATTGTTGATTGTATGACGTACAAAAGAGTAATAGTATTGTGATACTTTATTTCTTATGGCAATACTAGGTGGAAATGGTAAAGGCATCTCCGCTTACATGTCAACAACTAAGCCTCTCTCTGTTAATGGATACATGTGTACTGTATACAGGACAGAGAGGTGCCTTCGCTGGAGACTTTATTTTTGAATTATTTGCAAGTCAATGAGAAGTGCATTATCTTCAAACTATGACACTATCATTGCTGATTTTGAATAGATTACATTTTATGTTGATGCTGTCTGATTCTTGATTTTGCACAATTAAACATCAATTTACTGATTGAACTAAGATATGACTGTCATTCTGAACTAGGCTACTGAAAACATATTGGTTGTTGTTGCCTATTGCTTTTACTGTAGCAGAGATGGCTCTGACTGTAGTATATTTAGATCATAGCATTTCTAAACCTAACACTAATACTGTACTTTTTATCTTATTATTTTTACAATTTCAAATTACAACACAATAACAAAACAGGATATCACTACACTTATATTTTCTCTGAAGAAACTTAAAATTACTACTTTTTATTTTAATAAAAAACTATACGTTCTGTAATGTACTGTCTTTGGTATGATGTCAAATCCCCACCAATCCTGTCGTAGAGACCCACAGCTTCCGGTGATACTCTAGCTTCTTTTTTTGTATCTTCAGCCAGTCACCTATCTTGATGCTGTTGTTTATTCTCCGGATCGCGTAAACTTGGTGAAGTGAAGGCCCTTCACCGAAAGGATCCGCGAGGCAAAGAGAGGAACACAGCTGTGACAGAAATGTCTGGTTTTGGGAACAAGTTTAGTTCGTACTCGATGACACAGCTCAACGAATTGCTTGAAGATGATGACAAACTCAACAGCATTGTCCAAGAAATGGAAGAGGTAAGCCACTATAACAATATTACTATATCGCTTGGGTTTTCTGCTGCATTGTTTCAATGTCAATCCCTTTGTTTAGCTTTCGCCAGCTTGTAGGGTAGGCAACGAAGCCTCCAGGGAAAGTTAAGAATTTGCGGAACAATGGCATACCTCCCAATATATATTTATATTTTACCTCTTATGTGCGGGGAGGTAGAGTAGCTTATTTCGATGTCAGGTGTGTTACGCTCTTTTACGACCTTTTTAGAACGTTGCTTTCTTACTCGAAGTAACCTTCCTGGAACTCGAGACGTTTCGTAGAATCGAAGCACTGTTGCAGTTTGCCATTTTACAGCGTAACAAGTGAAAACACTCGCAGTGATTGACAGTACAAGAAATATGACAACACTGTTGTAGTTAAAATGGGCAGAATCCTTCCCATATTTGTCTTGGTAGTAGATTCATATTGATCAAAATAGTAAAAAATACGTACTTCCTCTCTGGGGAGGGAGTCCGGTATTGTGGTTGGTGAGTGACAAAGCAAAATACTGTACGCTATGTTGCCAAGCTGCAGAAATGACATGACATACAGTTCAGCTGGTCAGAAAGGATCTGTTTGGGAAACGTCAATTGCAAGACCCAATAGGGCAGGTATTCACACTTATTTCTGCTTAAATTGGTGCAATGCCTCGAAGTCATGGTCTTGCGCCCGATCTAAAAAATATAACATTTTCACTTGTATAACCAGCATCCTTTTTAGCCCAAGGGAACCCTGCCCTGAACCCAGTTTGTTAGTAAATAAATGCATATGACCACAATTGGCCGTTTGTAAGGACACTGATGACAACAAGCATGGCGTTGTCAGCTGCTGAATGGACTTAGTTGCAAACTGTGCCATGGCATTCTGCTCAACTAAACAGAATAACTTTCAGTACATTGTTAGATTATATTGACTGTAAACCACTCCACGGCTTAATACTGATGATTGCTTAAGTTTTCAGAGTCCTCCTTTGTCAGGACTTCTAGTATCACACAAAAAACAATAACCTAGCTGTCCCACTGTATGTGAGGGTGAACTTACTTGGTTCCTAGACATGAATTCCATAGAATCCTCCTTTCCTACAGATGGATCTAGGCCTTTGTAATCTGTAAGGTCTTTAACTGACATTGTAAAATAAACAATGAAACCAGCAAAAATTGATTTACTTGTCTCAATGTGCTATCATCAGAGATCAGCTTTTTATAGTCCAAGTTCCTTTTCTATTACTCCCTCTATCTGTTTCTAGCTGACCATGGTTTCCTTTTACTCCGTATGATGCAGCAACAGTTTGTGGCAATGGAGTCGAATGCCGATAGGGATATATATCACAGAGCTAATGCTGTAGGTTACCAACCATGGACCTTCAGCTATGTCATTACAGGTTACAGAGGGTTGTGTATTGACCTGTCAGTGGAGGGAATTAGTCATAGTCTGTGTACCAAATGACACCCTATTCCCTGTACCTCTTTTGACCAGGGACCTGGTCAAAAGTAGTGCTGCTCTATGTAGGGAATAGGGTGCCATTTGGTACACAGTGAGATAAGTGAGAAGTGCTCCTAATGACTGGAAAAGGCAGTTCTGACTAACTCAGGACACACCTCATTGAGTAAGTTGGGAAGTTCTGCACCTTTATCATATGATGTGTGTGCGTGTATATTGTAAGGGGACAAAGGTGAAGCTGATGGCTGTCACAGCTCTGAACATGTGAATGTAATCTGAGCAGGTACAGTAAGTAAGTACACTGTGTACTGCTCCAGGAATGATAATTCATTGTATGCATACCCGTAAGTATAGACATGTGTACACTTCCGGGTAGCTAACACATTTGGAAACGCCCTCGCCGGCCCAGTAATTGTGTGCAAATGGGGTTACATTTAAATTTGGTCTGTTCTTGTTATTTGAGTTGAAAAATAATCTCAGTCTGAATCTAAACGAGTCTCCTCTGTTTGGTTTACCTTGGTTTTGTATCATAGGCTACACACTGATTGTTTTATATTTGTCTGGCAGCCAGACATCAATCAACATTTACATTTGAACAATTTAGCAAACACTCTTATCCAGAGAGACTTACAGTAGTGAGTGCATACATTTTCATACACATTGACATAAAATTATATTTGTCACATGCTTTGTAAACAACCGGTGTAGACTAACTTGTGCCCTACCAGTAGATATAAACCTACTGTTCTAAGTTAACTCTGTGGATTATTATTTTACTGCGCTCTCTAATAGTGTGTGTGTGTGTGTGTGTGTGTGTGTGTGTGTGTGTGTGCGCGCGCATGTTAGTCAGGGACAGACGGGGACTATAGCTGCCAGACTGGCCTTGGTTTGATCAGGCAGCAGAAACTGCACACTATTTTCAACCCACAACACATCCAGCTAAGAATAGCATATAAAGCAAGGAAAGTTCCCTTTGAACAAATGTTACAGGGAGGATCTGGATGCCAGGGTGCTGGGTGACCTAGTTGTCTATCACCACATGGTGTATCTTATGATTAACTTAGAATTTGTACATTTCACATGTTAAGTGAATTTGAGTTTAAGCTGATTGTGTACAGTCATTCAGCCTCTCTATGTGAATTCCTTCCATGATCAGTGTCTCAGTAGGCAAAGCCTCTTTCTCAGTAGAGCTGTAGAGAAGGGCCACATTGTCACCATTTTGATGTGATTGTAGTTAAAGAGACCTGCAGAAGTAAAATAACATAATCACAGGTGTAAGCCAGTATCAGTCAGTGAATAAGAGACTGTGATATGTAACTAGACCTATACCAGTGTCGTGTCTTTACGATCATTAAATTGACTTACAGTTTTTTTATCAAAGATTCTCTAATTAGTATTATGCGATCAACTGATTAATCACGTAATGGTAATTAACTAGGAAGTCGGGGCAACAAGGAAATAACTTTTCAGATATTTTATTTGATCAATTAGTCTTCGACTTAATGAATTATTTACTTTACCTCACGTTAGTCTCATTCCAAATGTCGTAAATGGTTGGTTATCTCCACGAAACCAGTCTTCACTATGAGTCATCCATACGTCAATTGTCTTAAATCATTTATTTATTACTAAGTCATTCACAGAAATGCATAAACAAACAGTAAATATGGTTCCAAGAAATGATAGGAGAATGTGCCCTAGTGGGCTAAACCGGCATGGTGGCTTGTTAGACAAAAGGGAAGTGGGGGTCGACTAAAGTCACTAGAGAGTGATAATTCTAACAATTGAAATGCTAATCCTTTGTACATGAACACTCACTCATTCGGGAACAATTGCAATCAATATATATATTTACGCTATATTTACGTGTCGTCTTGATCGCTGGTGAAAAGTTTGTTTCTGTTGGAGAGTTTTGTTGTCTCTGTCTTGTTTAGAGGGGATAGTTCAGAGTCACATTCATTCATTTGTTATAGAATGGATGTTTTTGGCGGTTGTTGTTCTTCGCGTTCAATGATACCGAATTCCTAGCTGCAGACTAGTAATTCATATCAAAGACTTGTTCTTATTCTGTCGGTATCGATAATCGTAAGAGTTTAACCACGTGGTATGGTTAAAAGATTCAGCAATGGTCTACAACCTTTGTCCCCTCCTAATGGAGAAAAACATGGTCTGGTGATAATTTCTCAAAGTTGGGTTTTATTCGGAATTGCAGAAAGGGGCTGTCCCAGGACGCCTGACCCTAAGTGGGCTCAGGGGCGGTCCTCTGATTTAGTTAACTCCAATTCCCTTTTTAAGTTTTCCTTCATTAAACAGTCCAAAATCACATTGTAAAATAGTGTAAACAGTATCATACTAACTCATTCATCTTATACAACAATTAGATGTAAACCTCATATGAGGCTATTATATAAACAGCGTTATGGTAATGTGGCCACACCGTCTCCCATGAGCTTCCCCAAGTTGTAACAAACGGACCAGTTCGTAGCTGGATTCTTCACCGATCTTTTATACTTTCTCCGGAACATGAAATTTGTTCATACCTCAAGTTCTGCGAGGTGGAAGGAATTCCTTGGTTCTCTATGAAAATTTATTTAGTCAGCCACCAATTGTGCAAGTTCTCCCACTTAAAGATGAGAGAGGCCTGTAATTTTCATCATAGGTACACTTCAACTATGACAGACAAAATGAGAAAAAAATTCCTGAAAATCACATTGTATGATTTTTTAAAAATGAATTTATTTGCAAATTATGGTAGAAAATAAGTATTTGGTCACCTACAAACAAGCAAGATTTCTTCCTCTCACAGACCTGTAACTTCTTCTTTAAGAGGCTCCTCTGTCCTCCGCTCGTTACCTGTATTAATGGCACCTGTTTGAACTTGTTATCAGTATAAAAGACACCTGTCCACAACCTCAAACAGTCACACTCCAAACTCCACTATGGCCAAGACCAAAGAGCTGTCAAATAACACCAGAAACAAAATTGTAGAACTGCACCAGGCTTGCCCCACTGTATATAGGCCTAATTCAATTTGGTAATTCACCATATGAGGAAGTGGAAACTCAAAACATATTAGCTAGATCGTAACTGTAATGATAAAATGAATACCCTTGTCAAACCAAAGTCCTTTGAAAATGAATTTCCTGTCAATTTTAATCTCTTTCTAGAAAAATGTAATTTGCTGGTAAAACTTCACAGGTAATTTTCATGGGTCAAAATCACATTTAATTAGGAATTCAAGTCCACCAAGTTTTTTTAAAGACTTTTAGGGATATGATACCACTATGATACCACAGAGGTAGGATTAAACAGACAATTTCAACCATTTAATCCTAAAAGTACCCACTCAAAATCAATAGGAAGTAAACATCCATGATAGTCTTTTTCACAAATTTTGATTTCCAAATATGTGTTTTATTCCTCTAAATAAATCTAACAATTTCCTTTTTTGATGTTGTTAGAAGAAAGAAAAAGGAATTGACTTGTGTAAAGTATTCAGTCTTGCACAAAGAACACAACTCAATTTTGAGTCATCATGTTGCAGCCACTGACTTAAAGAATCTCTCATGGAATGAATTATACTATCAATGTTGAAAGATTCCCTGAAACATTTTTTTTTTGTGATAAAAAATCGTTAATATTTAATTTTGTTTTTAACAGGTAGGGAGGCAATGTTGACTTGTCACAGCAGTGAATTGGCATGATATCACATTTGTTAAGGTTGAGTCAACCCAGAGGCCATAGAACATTTCTTGATTCTGTCAATAGCCAAGGGAGTAAAAGGGCAATATCATCTGCAAATTGACTGATATTTATATCTTTACCAAAAATATGGATCCCTTTTAAATTCTCAGATTTGTTAGATACTGATCCCTTTTCAATTCTCAGTAAATTGTTGGCTACAATAAATAAAAGAGTGGAGATTGGACAACCCTGCCTAATTCCTCTAGCAATAGAGAAACGAGGGGATGTTCCATTATTCATAGCCACAGAACTGCTTGTATCATGTCTATTGACATTTTTGGCCTGATATTAGAAGGTTCTTGCTTTCAGTCTACAAAGAGTGTATTGCTAATCCTATCTTACCTCCTTCTTTGAGACGGGGACTATTCGTTTTTATGCACAAACTAAAGAAGGACTCTCTTTACTTGGACAATTGGAGACCAATCACATTATTGGCAACTGACTGCTAATAGGCTGAAAAAGGGCCTTGATGATATCACTGAAACTCAACCTTCATTAAAGGAAGGAGTATTCATAACCATATACTATTGATATTTTAGATTACAGTGAGTTAATAGATGGCTTTATATTGTGTTTAGATTATGTTTTTTGACACTTTTTAGAGCATAACATTTTTATTTAGAACTAACTCTACTTTTGGGTTCGGGGAGAATTTCTGTAAAGTGATAAGGGCTGTTGATACATCATCCTTATCTGTGGTATTGTGGCCATATACCACACCACCTCTGGCCTTAAAGTTAACACCTACTGCTAGATTAATACATGGCTACTAACAGTAAATGTAAAAAAACTAACAAATTTACAATGGCTTCGTGCACTTGCAATGTGACTAGATGGTCACAGTCTGGAGCCCTGACTGAGCTCCAGAGGAGGCTCCAAATGAAAGCCTCTGTTTGGGTGTGATGCTTCCTCTTGCCTTCTGTGCTCTGTGGCTGTATGTGTGTTTATCAAGCATCAGAGTAGGAGTGTTGATCTAGGATTAGGTGTTCCCTGTCCATAAAATCATATTAATTATGATCTAAAAGGCTGAACTGATCCTAGATCAGCACCCCTACCTACTCTGAGCCACTTGATACAGTTACGGCCACTGTACTCAATCCCCATACAGCGAAACGCCTCTGCCTTCAGCATAATAACGTCATATGGCATCTTAAATAGGAAGAAAATGAATATGGTGAGCAGCACAGTCTGTCTGGTGTGACCGTTTTGGTGTTCTCCTGTTAAATTTGTTCCTCATCTTCTGTCACTGTACAGAGAAAGTGGAGATCCAGTCATTAACTATTTCCTTCCCCTGCAAAACAGTTTTTTGTTTGTTGGTTTGACAGAACAAGCTTGCAGTCATGGATGCTATTTAAGGCTGTTTTCTTTCTCCAGTGCACTGCGTTGGAGTGGCTTATTGAGACACGGTTCTGAGAAGTTAGTTAGTTGGTTGTATGGTTTGGTCAGGTCACGGCAGTACAGTGTGTGAAGCACAGTGGTTATGAATGCACTTAGCCTCTGGCCTTGTCTGAAATGTTGTTTTCTCTCTGTCACCATCCATACCCATCCACTCGCAGCCCAAGTCCACACTGCTGGCTGGCTTCTGTCATTCCATGACAAGATCATTTGTTTTGGAAGAAGTGTTCTACTGCCTATTAGGCTAGTTAATTCATTTTCAAAGCTGGGCCACATGATGCTGTTCACGCCCAAGCTACTTGCTTTTTCTGTCCATGTAGCTTGATGAGACTGACCCGAGTCATGTGGTAAAATGACTCGAGTCATTGCAATTAGTTATGTTCGTTTTCGCTTAGCATTTAGCTAACAGCGTCTGTAATTTCGCTATCAGTTTGTACAAATTTAGTTAGATTTATGGTAATGGAAGCCCCAGAGGGCAATTTTTTTTGCTACATACAGTACCAGTCAAAGTTGGGACATACTTTCTCATTCAAGGGTTTTTCTACATTGTAGAATTATAGTGAAGACTACAAAACTATGAAAAAACAAATATGGAATTGTGTAGTAACTAATAAAGTGTTAAACAAATCAAAATATATTTGAGATTCTTCAAAGTAGCCACGCTTTGCCTTGATGCCAGCTTTGCACACTCTTGGCATTCTCTCAAACAGCTTCATGAGAAATGCTTTTCCAACAGTCTTGAAGGAGGTCCCACATATGCTGAGCACTTGTTGGCTGCGTTTCCTTCACTCTGCGGTCCAACTCATCCCAAACCATCTCAATTTGGTTGAGGTTGGGTGATTGTGGAGGCCAGGTCATCTAATGCCGGACTCCATCACTCTCCTTGGTCAAATAGCTCTTACACAGGCTGGAGGTGTGTTTTGGGTCATTGTCCTGTTGAAAAACAAATGATAGTCCCACTAAGTGCAAACCAGATGGGATGGCGTATCGCTACAGAATGCTGTGATAGCCATGCTGCTTGAGTGTAGCTTGAATTCTAAATACCGATAGTGTCACAAGCAAAGCACCATAACGCATCCTCCTCCATGCTTCACGGTGGGAACCACAGATGCGACGATTATCCGTTCCCCCTACTCTGCGTCTCATAAAGACACGGCGGTTGGAACCAGAAATCTCACATTTGGACTCATCAGACCAAAGGACAGATTTCCACCAGTCTAATGTCCATTGCTCGTGTTTCTTGGCCAAAGTCTCTTCTTCTTATTGGTGTCCTTTAGTAGTAGTTTCTTTGCAACAATTCGACCAAGAATGCCTGATTTACGCATTCTCCTTTGAACAGTTGCTCACCATTCTTGGGATCATGTTGATGTCTGTTACTTGAAATCTGTGAAGCATTTATTTGGACTGCAATCTAAGGTGCAGTTAACTCTAATGAACTTATCCTCTGCAGCAGAGGTAGCTGTGGGTCTTCCTTTCCTGTGGCGGTCCTCATGAGAGCCAGTTTCCTCATAGCGCTTAATGGTTTTTGCGACTGCACTTGGAGAAACTTGAAAAGTTCTTGACATTTTCCGTGTTGACTGACCTTCATGTCTTGAAGTAATGGTGGACTGTTGTTTGTCTTTGCTATTTTGAGCATTTTCTATCAATAATATGAACTTGGTCTTTTACCAAATAGGGCTATCTTCTGTATACCACCCCTACCATGTCACAACACAACTGATTGGCTCAAACATATTAAGAAGGTAAGCAATTCTACAAATTAACTTATAACAAGGCACACCTGTTAATTGAAATGCATTCCATTGTGACTACCTCATGAAGCTGGTTGAGCGAATGCCAGGAGTTTGCAAAGGTCTCATCAATGCAAAGGGTGGCTACTTTGAAGAATCTCAAATATAAAATATATTTAGATTTGTTTAGCACTATTTTGATTACTACATGCTTCCATGTGTTATTTCATAGTTTTGATGTGTTCACTATTATTTTACAATGTAAAAAAAAATAAGTAGGTGTGTCCAAAACTTTTGACTGGTACTGTACATAGACACACTGGCTTTACTCAAACCAGTGGCATGTCTTTAGTAAAAATTGAAAAAGTAAGGGGCCTAAATGGCTGCCCTGGGGAATTCCTTATTCAACCTGGATTAGTTTGGAGAGGCTTCTATTAAAGAACACCCCCTTTGTTCTATTATACAGGTAACTATTTATCCACAGGGCGGCAGGGTAGCCTAATGGTTAGAGCATTGGACTAGTAATCGGAAGGTTTCAAGTTCAAATCCCCGAGCTGACAAGGTACAAATCTGTCGTTCTGCCCCTGAACAGGCAGTTAACCCACTGTTCCTAGGCTGTCATTGAAAATAAGAATTTGTTCTTAACTGACTTGCCTAGTAAAATAAAAATAAAACAGTATAGCAGGGGGTGTAAAGCAATAACACAAGTTTTCCCAGCAGCAAACTATGATCGATAATGTCAAAAGCTGCACTGAAGTCTAACAAAACAGCCCCACAATCTTTTTATCATCAATTTCTCTCAGCCAATTATCAGTCATTTGTGTAAGTGCTGTGCATCTTGAATGTCCTTCCCTATAAGTGTGCTGAAAGACTGTTGTCAGTTTCTTTACTGTAAAATAGCATTGTATTTGGTCAAACACAATTTTTATTACTAAGGGTTGGCAACAAGGTTAATTGGTTGGCTGTTTGAGCCAGTAAATGGGGCTTTATTATTCTTAGGTAGCGGAATTACTTTTGCTTCCCTCCAGGCCTGAGTGCACACACTTTCTATTAGGCTTAATTTGAAGATATGGCAAATAGGTGTGGCAATATCGTCCTCTATTATCTTCAGTAATTTTTCATCCAAGTTTTCAGACCCCGGTTGCTTTTCATTGTTGATAGACAACAACAAAGAATTTTACCCTCACTTTACGGAATTCTAAATTACAATGCTTATCTTTCATCATTTCATCAGTTAGACTTGGATGTGTAGTGTCTGCGTTTGTTGCTTGTATGTCATGCCTATGTTTGCTAATCTTGCCAATGAAAAAAAAAGTAAATTAGTAAAGTAAAGTAATTAGCGATATCAGTGGGTTTTGTGATGAAGGAGCTGAGTTTGCCTTTTTGGCCAAAGTTTTATTTAGGTGCTCCAGAACTTTTTACTCTCATTCTTTTATATAATTTGTCGTTGTTTCATAGTATAGTTTCTTCTTTGTTTTATTCAGTTCAGTCACATGATTTCTCTATTTGCATTACATTTGACAATCTGTTGTGCTGCCAGACTTATTTGCCATTCCACTGTGATTGAACTGTTTTTAGTCATTTTCTTAATGGGTGCATGCTTATTAGTAACTGGTATTAGCCATTTCATAAACATGTCAAGTGCAGCATCTGGTTGCTCCTCATTACACACCACAGACCAACAAATTATTTACATTAACAACATAGGAATCACTGCAAAAATGTCTTGTGTGACTATATTAGGCCCATTCTTTTTGGAACTTTAGTTTTCCTAGATATGGCTACTATATTGTGAAAACAACTTCTGATGGATCTGGATATTGCTTTCAAGCTAATTTCTGCAGCAGTCGTAAAGATGTGATCAATACACGTTAGATGATTTAAATCCTGTGCTGTTTGTTACTATCCTGGTAGCTTGACTGATATCCTGAACCATGTTACAGGCACTGATTACAGTTTTAAGCTTTTTCTTGAGAGGGAAGCTTGATGAAAGCCAGTCGGTATTTAATTCACCCAGAAAATATACCTCTGTTGATATCAAGCATTTCACACACGTTATCCAGATACTGACTAGCACTTGGTGGTCTATAGCAGCTTCCCACAAGAATGGGCTTTAGGTGAGGCAGATGAACCTGTAGCCATATTACTTCAACAGTATTTAAAATTACATCCTCTCTAAGCTTTACAGGAATGTGGTTCTGAATATAAACATCAACACCTCCATTGGCATTTGTCTTTTCTGTAGGTTTTATAACCATGTATTGCTACTATTGTATTGTTGAAGGTATTATTTTAGTTTCAGATAGTCGGAATTGGAATATTATCGGTTACTACCAAGTTAGTAATTTCATGAATCTTGTTTCTTAACCTACATATGTTAATGTGGGTTATTTTTAGCTCTTTACTGGGATGCTTGATTGTTTGCATTGCTTTACTGGGAAGCTTAGCAGAAGTATACATGCTCATGTTATTTTTGTTATTGCATGGTGGGCTGCACACAGTGAACTTCCTACTAGAATACACTGCCTCAGTGCTAACAATATAACTCTGGCACCTGATTACTGCAAACAATAGCTTTAGGATCAGCAGAGGCATTCAGGGCAGTTAGAGGAACATACAATAGGTTACTTATATTGTGTCTACCAACGCCCCTGGTATAATGTACTTTGTAGTAGCATTATTTATTTTATTTGTTTATATATTTTTAAATTTGACCCCTTTTTCTCCCCAATTTTGTGGTATCCAATTGTTTAGTAGCTACTATCTTCTCTCATCGCTACAATTCCCATACGGGCTCGGGAGAGACGAAGGTTGAAAGTCATGCGTCCTCCGATACACAACCCAACCATGCCGCACTGCTTCTTAACACAGCGCCATCCAACCCGGAAGCCAGCGGAGGAAACACCGTGCACCTGGCAACCTTGGTTAGCGCGCACTGCGCGCGGCCCGCCACAGGAGTCGCTGGTGCGCGATGAGACAAGGATTTCCCTACCGGCCAAACCCTCCCTAACCCGGACGACGCTAGGCCAATTGTGCTTCACCCCACGGACCTCCCGGTCGCAGCCGGTTACGACGGAGCCTGGGTGCGAACACAGAGTCTCTGGTGGCGCAGCCCTTAACCACTGCGCCACCCGGGAGGCCCCTGTAGTTATGACAACTCATCGACACAATGGTAGTGACTAACTGAGCTGTGCTTGGGTCACTGATAAGTCATTGTCTCAATGCAGCCTTATAATGCTATGAAAGGATCCAGGATCCCAAATTATGCTGGTGGATCCCATCCTCCTTATAAAATGTGTGTTGTTTCCAAAAGGTATCGAAATTGTCAACAAAAAATACACCCATTGCGCTGCAGTAACATGTAAACATCTTAATCGGCGTTCCAGTGGTGCATTTGATCAGCGCATGTGCTAGCACTCCTTATCTGAGTGTAGTTCAGAAAAACAGAATATGCTTACTTAGAAGTAGTTTTCACATACAAACTTTATACTGTATATCCGAACTCAGAATCAAGTATGCTTCCCAAAAATAACATGGTAGAATGTTTATTTTGATTGCCGATTTTCTAACGTCCATGTAAACAGGATTATTAGGGAAATCTTTCTTCTTGCAAACTGTTTAATCTATTGTATTTATCTGACTATCCACAATAATCGCATTATTGTATTCATATAATCATACTCAATGTCTGTGTGATCCTTTGTATGTTGTAGATGCAGGAGGTGCAACAGACCAAGGAGATGATCCTGGCCAGTAACCGGAGCCTGGCAGAGCAGAACCTTCAACTGCAGCCCAGACTGAATCACCAGAAGAGCCAGCTCACCAAGTGCTACAGCTCCCTACAGGAGAGCTTCGAGGCCTACCAGGTTCACAAATCCAAACTAGGTAATATATGTTAAACTAGGTAATAGACGCTACAGAAACAAGACTAGGGTTCCTGCCCTATTGGCCATTCTGGCTCAGACGAGGCTTTCTTACTGTTTGAATTTATATATTTGAATTTGAAATGCATTACTGTTGACATGAATAGGTTGATATGATAAACAACTTTTATTTTGGTTGACATGGTTTGTGTGATGGCTTGACGGTTTGAAGAAGTTCAATGCTATTACCCGGATTGCCAAATTGTCAACTCACTTTGAGCTTTTGAACATTGTAATTTACTGTCATGGCGGGTAGTTTGTGAGTTTGCATAATATTTTCCTCTTGTTTGTTCTTCCATTGGATTATGACACACAGACCTGACCAGTTTCTCCAGCTTTTCCCATCAGAAGACCCATATAGTGGCCCTAACCCAGTTTAATTTTCCCTCCCGCAGTAGCTCATCTCTGCCAGTATTGAGCAGGATCCAGCATTGAATTGAGGGAGGGGGGGACACAATAGCCTATAATGACAAAGTCAAAACATGTTTTGCAATTGTATAAAAAATGAAATAGAGGAATATCTCATTGACATAAGTATTCACACCTTTGGCGGCGATTACAGCTTTGAGTCGTCTTGTGTATGACTGTATCAGCTTTGCACATCTGGATTTGAGGATTTTCTCCCATTCCTCCTTGTTAGATGAGGAGCAGCGGTGAACAGCAATCTTCAAGTCTTTCCTCAGCGAAGATATACATTCCAAGGTCATTTGCACTCTGAAGCAGGTTCTCTTCAAGGATTTGTCTGTATTTGACTCCATTCAATGTGCCCTCGATCCATACCAGTCCCTGCCACAGAAAAGCATCTGCATAGCATGATGCTGCCACCACCATGCTTCACAGTAGACCGGTGATGAGCTGTGCCTGGTTTTCTCCAGACATAGTGTGTTGCAATTCAGGCCAAATAGTAACATGTTTGTCTCGTTGACTACAGATTATTTTGCCTTATGCTCTGTCTTTCATGTGCATTTTTGCAAACCCCCATCGTGCTGTCATGCTTCCGTCTGGCTATTCCAAAAAGCCCAGATTGGTGACGTGCTTAGAGACTGTTGTCCTTCTGGGGGATGTGAGTACGTAGACCCATGAGCCACTGCGGATTCCATGAGGAGTTCTGTTTTTTGTGGCCCCCACCACCATCAAAGTTGACCATCCCTGATCTAGGAGGTCGATGAACACTTCCCTGGACTTCATGGTATAGTTTCTGCTCTGACATGTAGTTTCAACTGTGGAACCTTTATCTAGACAGGTGTTTCTTTCTAAATCATGTCCAAACAATTGAATTGGCCACAGGTGGACTCAACGTTGTAGGGACATCTCAAGGATGATCAAAGGAAATTGGATGCACCTGATCTCAATTTGAAGTGTCATAGTAAAGGGGTGTGAATACTTATGCAAATTAAATATTTCTGTATTTAATTTTTAAGGTCCAGGCAAGTTTTGTAGGAAAATGGCTAACTTATTGCAATTCTACACATTTTTAAATGGGACAGAGAAAAATGTGCAATTCTAATACCTAATCTCATGCTATTCGACATATTTTGCAATGAGGCTGAGAGAAAATGTTGCAGTTTTAAAGTTGAATTTCCTGTAATTCTTAACATTTTGTGTTACATTTGACGTGTTCATATGCTATCTGGGGGGCCCCCGAGCTTTGGGGGATCCCCCCTGTCTTGCGGGGCCTGTGGAGGTGCATCCTACGCCACTGAATAAATTGACTGCTGATACTTATGACCTGGTATGACGCAAAGGTTGCCAGGCAGCCCCCTCCAAACAGCATGCCAACATTTCACTTCAGTCTTTGTTGTGGTGGATGTAGCACTCACTGATAAAGTTAGTTTGTCTTTGTATTCTCCTCTCGTCACAAGAGCAGTGATTTGGCCCTCCTCAATGCATAGGCTGCCATTTACCCTGCAGCTGAACAGGCTTTCTGTCTCTGCCTCCTTTTGTACACAGTAGATGGTATTGTGCTTTTACATTGACATTTTAGTAATTTAGCAGACACTCATATCCAGAGCAACGTAGTGCATTCATCTTAAGATGGCTAGGTGGGTCAACCAAATATCACAGTCCTAGTACGTACATTTTTCCTCAAAGTAGCTATCAGTAAAGTCAGAGCTAGAAATTAAAGTGTGTGTGTGTTAGTTCACAAAATACACATTCTTTTTTGGTGTGAAGGGGGTGCTGTGGGATTATTTAAGATACTCTTTGAAGAGGTAGGGTTTCAGATGTTTTCGGAAGATGGGCAGGGACTCTGCTGTTCTAGCTTCAAGGGGAAGCTGGTTCCACCATTGAGGTGCCAGGACAGAGAAGAGCATGGATTGGGCTGAGTGGAAGCTGCCCCCCATAAGGGTGGAAGGGCCAAGGGACCAGAGGTGGCAGACCGGAGGTTGGAGTGTAGGGTTTGAGCAGAGCCTGAGAGTAGGGAGGGGCAGTTCCGTAGGCAAGTACCATGGTCTTGTAGTGGATACGAGCTTCGACTGGAAGCCAGTGGAGTGTGCGGAGGTACGGGGTGACATGAGAGAACTTGGGAAGGTTGCAGGGGTTTGATGGCACAAGCAGGGAGCCCAGCCAACAGCAAGTTGCAGTAGTCCAGACGGGAGATGACAATGCCTGGACTTATATTCCCATGCTCTACTTGTGTGGCTGTTCTATCATGGAAGGCCTCGCCACCTGCCATTTGTTTGTTGATGGCGAGAGGGCTTTTGTCAAATGTAGGATACCGGTTTCCCTGTGTGCTAGCTATCCTAGTTGTAGATTTGCTGTAAGCAGCAGCCGTAGTGCATCTGCATGGGCAGGACAGAGCAGGGTTGTGTCCCAAACAGGCACCTTATTTTTGCGCTATATAGTGGATAGGGTGCCATTTGGGAGACAGCCCATAGCGCTGGGAGCAACTGAACTCAGCCATGTGACCCAGATGAAAAGCATGGTCTTACGGCAGAATCAACCCAGTATTGTTTGGCATGTGTGTTTCCTTCGCATACAGTGACTCCCTCCACCATAGCAACTGCAACAGGGGTGCTTCAGAACATTCTCGAGGGTGGCAGTGAGTGGGGACAAGGGTGGCAGGACAGACTGTGCCCCCCTGCCCCTTAGTACAACAGCGGGCAAAAAAAGCATGGGAGGGAGGGAAAGAGCGAGAGGAAGAGAGGCCAAAAACTCCCCCTTCACTGTCAGTTGAGGCTGGTCTGTATCCATTACTAAATGGCAGTCTCATGATCCCTGGTCCAAACTGTGTGTGTGTTCCACTCTGGTCTTTCAGAGGTGGAGAATCATTCCATTGTGTGGAGAAGTGCTGATGCTTGTGTGTGTCTGTCTCATTAGAGTGATGAGAGAGTCATTTGGCTGGGCCAGAGGAAGAGCTTCTATCCTCCTTCACTCTGCAACTCACACCTACAGTATGCTTGGATTTGGTTCTAATAGACTATACTTGGAACATGTCTAGTTCACAAATAAATCAAATGATCTCAGTCATGTCAATTGGACCGATGACCACTTCCCCTCCCTGTCCTCTCTGTTTAAATGTTGTTTTCCTGTGATATTAGACAGACAGTAGTTCTCTCTGTCATTGTGGTAATTCACTGTGAGTGGGTGCACTGTTGGCTGGGGCAGCTGTGAAACGCCTTGCATCACGCCCGGGGAAGCTGGTTAAATTAAGCCAGTTTTATCTGGCACTGCACTGCGCAGGGAGGTGGAGGGGGCCAGGCCTTTGTCTAGGCTTTACCGTGTTTTCTCGATCTTTCCTTTTCGATCTGTCTCTGTCTTTCTTGCTGGAGCTCCCTGATGTATAGCTCAGATCTGTCTTATTCTGACAAGTCAAATGGGTTTACACACGTATTACAATACTTTACAATACTTATTTTGTTATTACACAAACATTGTAATAACAGATATGATTAAAAAAAATAATGCATACAAATTTTTCCAACCACTCATGCTCTCGTCTTCTAGGCTACATGAGTTATGTCTTTCTGTAAGGTGTGATTTGTCCAGTGTTGGTGAAATGTGGGTGAGTTGGCATTGGCACCACACTAGTGGTTAGGGATCATAAACCTAGAGTTTTGCTGTGTGATCTGGTTGCTTTGGTGTCAGGTCGTGCATGTAATTCCAGCAGCTCCAGCTGGTATTGTCTTTCAGTCAGCAGACTGACTCAACACAGGAACCAGGCTGGCCTCTCGTTCAGCTTCCTTGGAGACTCTCTGACTGGCCCAAATAGCACCCCATACTCACAAAGGGCTCTGGGCAAAAGTAGTGCACTGTTTATGGAGTAGGGTGCATTTACAGACGCAGGCCCCAATCAATTTCAGTTCACCACTCATTATGAAAGACAGTCAGTCTCTTTGCTCAGAGTGGTTCTATCCTGACAACTCGTAATGAGGCCTTGGTTTTGGTGTCAGAGGTTGTTGTAGAGAATGAGTGATGGCTGGATATGGAGCGCTGTGTGTGTGTTCCCTGCTCACTGGTTGAATACTCCCTTATACTTCTGTAGCAGTCATCATGTGACTCTGTCTCATGTTATTGAGGCCAACTCATTATTTTCAGCAGTTTTTTCAACAGTCGTGTGACTATGAGGCGACTATTTGAGATTAATTCTAATTGCTGTCGTGAAACAAAATGTCAACTTTTGTCTTGTCCTTTCCGTTCTCCTCTGTTCAGACCACATATTTCCAGTGTTGTCACTGTGACATGATGAATTCTAGCTACATTCGAAAACAAAATTGTAACTGTTTGTTTATTTTTTCTCTTCTGTTCACAGACCACAGCTCTGGGAACAGTTCATTGGACACATTTCTTGCTCTATTGCAGGCAGAGGGAGCCAAGATTGAAGAGGAGACAGAGGTAAGCAGCATTACAGCACCTCTCTCTGTCAAAGGATGGCCTAATGTGTCCTGCGGCATCAGTTTAAACACTGTCCTGCCATTCCTGTTTTTATTTCCGCTGTGGCCCAGAGGCCCTATCCATTTATGGTTTATTAATCTGACTTTATGGTCCTGATAGTTACAAGTTGGGGGAACACCTTGCGTTTGTTCTTTAGTTTTGTTACTTTCGAATCCTCACATCTATTCATCACATTGTTTATACTTTATTATTCCATTTTTTTTTCTTCCATAAAAGGTTTTCATGGAATCTCCAGACTGCTTTCTTGGAATGTTTTTAAACCGTCCCTCTTTTCTAAACAGAACATGGCGGACTCCTTCTTGGACGGGGACGTCACCCTGGATGCCTTCATGGACTCGTACCAGAGCAACAGGAAGCTGGCCCACCTGAGGAGGGTGAAGATTGACAAGCTGCAGGAGATGGTGCTGAAGGGTGGACGGCTGCCTCGGGTCCCAGTCTCCTGCTCCCATCCTCAGGAGGTCTCAGCCAGGCCAGCCCCCCTCTACACAGAGGCCAACAACCACAACCCCTTTCCAGTGCCTCAGCCCAGGAGAGCCCCCCCTCCCCCTCCAGCCCAACAACCCCCAGCTGTAGCCCCCCAGCCTGCTGTCTTTTCCTACCCTGCCACCCCATACCCCCCTATCCCCCCCAGGGCGGGCCACCCTTTGCTCAGTGTCAAGCCTGGGTACCAGCACCCTTTTGTGTCTCAGTACCCCCCTGCCCTGCCTCAGAGGCCTCCCCCTCGCATGGCTCCACAGTCTGGCTTCATGATTCAGTAGTGAAGGGGCCACAGTACAGGTGCATTACAGTACATGCAGTGGACTTGCACTGCAGCCTCGCTGGAACTATGAATACGGGCAACGTATCACAAAGGGGGTTGATTGACTTGCCAAGGCTGGTCTGGGCGTCCAACTGAAGAAGAAAAAAACTATCTATACAACATCGGGATTGAATTTGCACTCTTCTCACCAGAATCAGAACTTCATTGCTACAACACCCCAGAAAGGACTTGACCTACCAGTCTGCCTATGTCTGCAAAGCTAAATCCCTCAGCGACAGGGCTTTAGATGTAGTCTAAAGTGAAATAAATGTCCATGTATGGTTCACTGGCCTCAGTAGCCTGGACTGGCCATCACCCCAGTTAAATGAGCCCTAGGTTTTCACCACTTTATCCCAGTCAGACAGTCCATGCCCCTCAGTAATGTCCTCAGTCCTCCCTTTTCTCCTGACGGTGCCTCGTCTGAGGTATCTAAAGGGAAGGGGGACTATAGCCGTTCATCGCTGTTTCTCATCTGAGCTACTGTGTCATTTGAATTGGTTGTTTTTATGTTGCGTTACGAGAGACTGTTCACGGAAGATATTGGCAAACCATATGCAAAACGAACAGAGACCATACTGTGCTGTTTTTAAAACTTATTTCCCAGGTATATCTGCACAAACCTGTATCCATTATATTCTGACTTACTGACTTATTTCCATAGGGTACTTAGAAATGTTGAGACTTCTTCTTAAATTAATTAATATATATTTAGAGTACTAATATCTTGCTGGATGCTTATTTTTGCCAGGAAGGAGTGGACAGACATTTTTACAGAAATTGTGAGGTGGGTGCATCTCTTTTCCAGCACAGGGATTTGTCAAAGGATTGCATGGATCGCATGCTCAATCCAATAGGGAGGTCAGTTGGTCTCTGTCGCTCAGGGCAGATATGTGCAAACATGCACTGATAAGGGTGGGTGGGGCTCTTGTCACAAACACACTGAAACCTGGGCCTCTTGCTCTGGCCTACTGAAGGATCTGTCCATGGCCATATACATTTTCCCTAACTATATTTTAGTCACTTATCTAATAAGCATATTTTATGCTCGAAAGTTGAGACAATTGTTTGCCTTTTACCTTTTTTTGTCTTATCCTTCATCACTCCTTTCATCATTGAATTAACTTTTTATCTTGATTTTACTTGGGTACATGTTCTAAAGCTTATCATTCTTGATGTTTTAAGTCATTGCTGTTGAAACAAGATTTAGTCTATATATCTTAATCTGTGATATAACCATATAGTTCACGTAAAATCAAGCATATAACTGAGCCAGTCATCCACAGTTGTGTGAGCAGTAGCACCCTCTGTATGTAGACAATGTTTGTGTTGGGCTCTAAAGATTCGATTCGGATCATATTGACTGAACACCAAAGATTCCATGTCATCTCAATGTCTCTGAAGTTGTTTATAGAGTAACCGTTGTGTAAAAGTACTATTTTCATACCTTCCTGCATATCCATTTGTTAGGTTTATACCCATATGGCAGTAGTTTGAAGTGTGCACATTTTAACGTTGGTAGCCTATTGTTTCTTCACACCAGACACCATATTCAGGAAATGGAGTCTGGATCAAACATAATTTAGTACCCATCTAAAATGTCTCTTGCACCATTTTTATTACAAATACTTATCCTGAAGGAGTCACATCCTAAAACAGTGGTTGGTTACCTTGTCCTAAATGCTGCAGTTGTGCATTGTTAAAGAGCCACTGAGTGCCTACACTGGACTGATTATGGAGAATCCTACTGCTCTATACTCGATCTGTGAACACTGACCATGCTTGACTGCTCTGCTGCTCTGGATCCCCCTAGCCTAAGAACGTACATGTATAGTATGTTCCTAGCCCTTTGCTAACCCTACCATCAATGTTTTACTTCCCCTTGGCTGTGCCCCAGTTCAGTTCTCCAACTAATGTGATGGTTATGCATGCCTGGGGGCAAGAAAGGCTTGAGTCTGTCTGCCTGTCAGGATTCAACTCTCCTAACTGGTGCTATGGGGCTGGTGCCACCGCTTCAGTTTGCTTCTGAATTTGTGCTAGAGAGGTATGTCTTCGGGGACTGTACCTAATGCTTGTGTGGTACTTGTACAGCTTCTTTATACCATCAATAGAAGGTGGTTTGCTTGCCCTGAGGTATGTGACCACTATTTCTGTTCTTATGCATATCTATGTTTCACCAATACAATGGGACTGTCTAGTAACAAACAAATGCATATTTTTGATAAATGGTCCACAATCGGAGCAATAAGTTTGCTTGTGATTTATTATATACCCATTTGGTTTGATGAACTTGCATTTCAAACTTAAACTGTTAAACTCTGAAATTAATCATTGATTTCCTCTGCTGTAGTTAGCTGTTTGTCTGTAACTGGCATAATTCAGCTGTTTGGGCTGCTTTAAAATAGACATTTGTAGTACTCATTTTCATACATTGTTTGCTATGTTATGCAATGTAATGTTGTAGGTCTTTTAGATTTTAAGATTGTAGAGGTGGTTGGTAGAATTATAAAACTATTTTTAAGGATGGTGAATCAATCGTGTTTTTATTTTATTTTAAATGTATTTGTTGTCTCTTGAGTGTCATCACACCAAATCACAAAGCTTGATCTGTAAGTTTAATGTAGGTTGTTAGGGAGTAGAGCTGGTACAGTTGGCCATTTCAACTTAATTCAGAATACTTAGAAAGGTTATATTCCAAAATGTGAGGTTAACAATGACATCTGAGCTTGGAATGAACTGTCAATGGAGTTGATCTCCCTCTACGGCCTAGGCCTCAGTCCTATTCCTTTTTATAGGGCTCTAAATTTGACCAGGACCCATAAGGCTCTGTTTACAAGTAGTGCACTATGTAGGAAATAGGGTACCATTAGGAACATATCCACGCTTACCTACTGTCTCACTGTTAATATATTTCGCTGTGAAGATGTATACATTGTCACATCTTGATTATGTTAAATTTTATAATGAACATTGGAGTTAAATTATGTTTTTTTTTTTATGAATCCTAATTACAATACAATAGCTACTCTTGATGGTAAACTCAAGCTGTGGGGTATATTGAAACAAGACTGCCATCTAGTGTTTATTTACTGACATTGCCATGAAGTATAATTACTATATGATGTTCCTTGGACAATTGCATCCTCTCACGTCCTCTCTCGATTCCTTCTCAAAACCCATTGGAGGAGGTCAGAGAGGTGGGACCTCTGGATGAGAAAGCCAATGGGTTTTGAGAATGAGACGGAAGCACAGAGCATGTAATTAAGATTCTCTGTGTGTGTGTCTGTATGATATCTCTGGGAGAATATTTAGCTATGGTCTAAAAATGAACATATTCAGACTTTTCCTAATCTAAACAGAAATCTGAAGTGTATGGATAATGATATGACAGGTTGGCTGCCTGGTAGGTGTGTCCAATAGGTGTGCATTCAATAAAAAAATGTTTTAACAATCAGTGTAAATGAAACCGGACACTCGACTTAGGAACTATCTACACTGCTTTGAATTCATTGTCGACTTCTCATTTATGATGAAACTAATTTAGCTTTGGCAAATTCTCTCCAGTGTTAAACCCTTTCTGATACAGCCAAAACATTGTAGATTTTGAATGCACCCAAGTGACGTGCAGATGTATGCATTACGTTATCATAGCTACATCATGACCGGGTCAGGGTACAGAACAAAAAAACACATTTTTGGAGGAATGGCAACAGCAACGAAAGTCATCTCTAGTGTTCTGGAACAGAACTGTTATTTTAAAATCTTGAGAACCGGTTAATAATGTTATTTTTCGTTCTGAAAATATACTTGTTTACAGTGGTGTAAAGTACTTACGTCAAAATACTTTGAAGTACTACTTAAGTTCTCTTTTTGGGGTATCTGTATTTTACTATTTATATTTTTGACAACTTTTACTAAACTACATTCCTAAAGAAAATGTACTTTTTACTCCATACATTTTCCCTGACACCCAAAAGTCCTCTTTACATTTTGAATGCTTAGCAGGACATGAAAATGGTTCAATTCACACACTTATTAAGAGAACATCCCTGGTCTGCCAGACTCACTAAACACAAATGCTTAATTTGTAAATTATGTCTGAGTGTTGGAGTGTGCCCTTGGCTATCTGTTAATTTTACAAAAACATGAAAATTGTGCCATCTGGTTTGCTTAATATAAGGAATGCGAAATGCTTCATACTTTTACTTTTGAAACTCAAGTATATTTTAGCAATTACATTTACTTTTGATATTTAAGTATATTTAAAGCCAACTACTTTTAGACTTAAGTAGACTTTTACTGTGTGATGTTTACTTGAATCATTTTCTACTAAGGTATCTGTTACTCATGTATGACAATTGGGTACTTTTTACACCACTACTCCCAGGATGCCAGCCTGGTTTAGGATCAGATAGGGCAAAGTAGTGGCGAGGTTTTAATGGGTGTAGGGGTTAGTTGGTAGGGCAATTTTCCTCCCTTTTGTTTGTCCTTTTCCCCTTCCCTTTTTGTGTCACAAAGTGTAATGAATTCATACTCCCGAACAGTAGGTGGAAACACGGCCAGACAAAATCAATTAATTAATAGGGAGGTCGTGACCGGTATCACACGCCAGTACAGTAGGTGTCAGTGTATGCATTTCTCGATTGCGATCAGCCAACACAAATTTAAAGAAGAAGAAGGCGCACCGATTTGACAAAAATGGTCTGCTCGAACGCGCCCTGTCTGTGTGGGCTGTCAGATTAGCTCGAGTTTAATCCGTTGGGTCATGATCAGAACGCTAGTTATACCTGGGACAGGGTTCTATAACCACGAGGAAACGCAGGTTTGAAGGCGATAGATTCTATGAATGAGTAGCTAATCTAAGTAATCCAAGCCATTTGATGAGATGTCTGAATTACGTTAGCATTCAAATGGCTTGATAGCTAGTGATTTGTCAATCTGATAGACATTTAACGTTAGTTAGCCAGCTAACAGTTAGTTAGCTAGTTTGCTCTTAAACTCTTAAAAAAGTGGAAAATCGGATTTTCTACGAAATATTAAATAATTTTGATACGCGGAACAAGCAGTCCCGGTTTTGATGGTCCACTTCAGTTTGTGACATTTTGACACGGACTAGCTAGCTAGCTCGTTAGCAATCGAGCATAGCTAGCTAACTACTGTAGCTAATTAAATCAGTGTTGTCGGAAATAAAGCCAGTCTCAACATAACGTCAAAACCGTGTAAGCAGCTAGCTAGTGCTAGAGGCTAGCTAGCTAGGTCATCGAGCTTGGTCCTGAATCTTGAGGCAAGGCGAAACAATCATGTCTGGGAAAGACAAAGACAAGGAGAAAGCCGGAGAAAAACAATCTACAACTGAGCGGCTCGTAAAAGGTGAGTTGACTTTGCAGGAGCTAGCTAGTTAGACTTCAATTTAACAGTCCATGGGTTAGACGGTTGGCTAGCTAACGTTAGACCACAAGAAACTGCAAGAACAGCATGCTAGTAAACTATATTGAACGAAGAAATTGTATCTGCTTGGCTGCAGAAGTTAGGTAGTTTGGCTAGCTAGTTCTGTCATAATGTTAACGTTACATTTCGTTAGGACACACAGTTTGTAACTAGCTATATATATTTAGCATGGCTCACTCAACAGCTATAGCTAGGTAGTCAACAGGCACGACATATACAGAATGGACAGAGAGACAATTCATGTTATTCGCAATCAAAAAAATGGAGTTTGTTAAAAATGGTTGTCTAGCTAACTAGCTACTCAAATGTGTTTTCTAATGTGTATAACCAGGGGTGTAGACAGCCTAATCTAAAAAACCAAAATGCTTGTTTTTTTTGTGACAGTCACCAATATCTCTGTGATGGGTTTACACTTGTGGTGGTAATTGTTAGGACCGGGTTTATAGCAGCCCTGCCATGAAGCTTGGCTGTGAACTGGACTCAGGGGGCCCCTTTGAAGTTGGCTCTAAATCAGGGTTATTTAAACTTTCTCAGATTGACACCCAAAATGTGAAATTGACCGTGGTCCTGTGACCTAAATTGTTTTCCAACGACCCAAATTAATAATAAATGGTGTGTGATTATAAATGTATTCTCATCACTCATGACCCACCTCTCACATTCACAGGGCCCACTTTGGGTCCTGACCCAAGGTTTAAGAAACTACTTTAAATCACCTGGACATAGCTTTGTGGTTGCAGACAGACACCTTCTCCCATGTCTACTGACTGTCTGTTGTCAAGGAACGTGATGCAGGGTGTCATCATTAGGCAGGTTTCAGTGGGGCGGTCTAGATAGGCCTGTAAGTTCTCATCATGAGGAATTGAGTGACTGTGTGCAGTGTGTCACACAAGCGTGAGTGAGTGTGTGCCGTGAGAGGTTTGCTATTGCTGTGATTAGGCTGGCAATGGGGATTCCTGCACTCTGCTGTTGTGGCTCCCTGGGCAGGCAGAACCTCGTTAGCACAGCCTGGCCTGAACCGGTCTCTTCAGCCGAACCCGAGCCAGCTCCCGGGGAGACCCCCTCTATCAACCCAGTGCTACCGACCCTTTTGGGGGGAGAGTGCTGGGCCTGCAGCAAGGGAATGCCCTGTCAGGGGATTGCAATTTGTACGCATGTCTGCCAGTAGGGAGGGTGAGTTAATTGAGGAAAGAATCTCCCCAGTGACGTGTACAACATGGTCTAGCTACCACAGGGTGTGAGAGAGTAGCGGGAGGAAGAGTGGAAGAAAAGTTGGTTTGTTCATACAGCCAGCCAGAAGCAGTGGGGGTCCCAACCTGGCAGTTTAACTGTACCAAGGCTCAGGAGAGACTTGGTGAGTAGGATGATACTGCTACTCCTCTGCTAGTGGTACTATCCACACGATTGCTCTCACTCACTGCTAGATATGAAACTGACACTTTGGATAGCCTACATTATTGAAGAGATGGGATGCTGTGCAAGTGTTCTACTTGTACCACAATTGTAGCCCAGATGGAAAAGAGGAGATATTCATAATTCCTTCTTTATTGGTGAGTTCATATTTCACACTCCACTTCATTCATGTGATTTATGGGGAGCCTCAAATCAATCATTTGGTATGGTAATTAAAAACTGAGTGTAGCCTTGGCAGGTGTTCCTGTCTGAATGGGAGCGGCCCAGTTGGGTCCTGTGCAGTGCAGAGTATGTGATGTCACTGACTAAGTGCCAGAGATGACCACAACTCTGTGTAATTAATTCATTTGGTAAAGTAAAGGCATTCAGTGATTAGGGAAATTTGAATGGGAGGGACCTTCCCATAGCACCCTGTGCCACATCCACTGCCCTGATTCTGTAGCCTAATCATTCAGTGATTAGGGCAATTTGAATGGGAGGGACCTTCCCACAGCGCCCTGTGCCACATCCACTGCCCTGACTCTGTAGCCTAATCATTCAGTGTGCCATTACCCCCTTTTGTGAGTATTTGATTATATAATAGACAGACTACAATAGACAGACCAAATCTGAAACAAGTTTATCAGAATTCAGTGTTTCCACTATATGCATTTAGCAGCAGTGCACCGCGGCTGCTAAATCATTGCTGCCACAATTATTTTTTTGTTGGTCTTGTAGATGTATTGGTATTCCACAGGAAGATCCCATCCCCCACAACTGCCGCTGCGGCTGGGAAAAAATAATATTAAAAAATCCTAGGGGAAACACTGAGAATGAAATAAATATTGTTTGTTTGGGTAAGATGTAGGCCTACTTCATTAGATTCAAGACTTGTTTGTTATGAAGCAGAGGCTATTGAACATCCATGCAAATTAGTAAATCTGAAGGAAAGATGAATTTACGTGTACTGTTAGAGTTGGGTGGTGTCCAGATTTTCGTACTGTCATACAGTTTCTGTACCATACCAGGGTATATGGTATTACCGGAAGTGCACAGTAGGGGTGCTATACCCCCCTTCCCCCCCCAAATACAAAATATGTATTTAACAATTTGGGCAACAGTGATTTTGATCCAGGAGGGGATTGATTGTCTCTGATCTAACCAAGAAACTTGATCTTGACATCTAACCACTTAGTTAGCAAACCAAATGCATAGCTGGAACCCTGAGCTGGATATAATTGATTTGACATCTTAGAATTCTTATAGTTATAAGCAGTGGCGTACCACTCAGCTCCCGCAATGTGTAATTTAACGCTATTGAAAATGATATCCTGGTATAAACTGTATATTGCCCAAGCCTAGTGTATGTCTATCCTAACCCATCATTTTGTTCCCAAACTTCTGGTCCTCCTGACCAGTATCAGTTTGACTTTCACCACTACTGCAGACAGAGATCATGCGCAGGTGTACTAGAATACATGACTGATCTATGCGACGTGTGATCCAACTGCCTTGCTCCAGTTAGTTTCACTGAGATGGTGGTGTTGATCCCTATACCTGGCCAATAGGCCTAGCCCTTGACATATGGTCGCCGCTGCCTGCCTTTGCCCCTCACTGAGTCTCCATCCATCCATATTTTCTTGGATCCTTGGGGCCAGGATCTTGCCTCCAGTGGGGCTAGCTTGCTAGGCTACCAAATACACAGACTCTGACCCTGTAATAATAGGCTAATAGAGGCTTTTCCCTAATCTCTTCTTAACGCTCGTACCCAGCTTACAGTTCCTTTCGCGGCCTGCCTCATAGGCCCAGGAGCGCTTACGTTTATTTATACCACACTTGTCAGAGCATGACAGCTTGTCCTGATCATAGGGTGAGTTGGAGTTCACTGTGTGTGCTGCTGTAGCAATCCTACTGCAGACTGGCTGTCCGATCCTATGCCAGCCCATCACATATTCAGCCTGTGCCACACCTGTTCTGTGCTGCACACCAAAACAAGGCTGCATAGTATCATAAGGTTCTGGTCAAAAGTAGTGCGTTAATAGGTTGGACTTGCATTTGACTGATGGTTGCTTCAAAGTAAGGATGCACATTTTGGTAAATTTTTCTGCCTGACTAACTGGCTCTCATTAATGGGTTAACAAACTGTAAAATTTGTTCCAAACAGTAAAATGTGACCAACAGAGCATCATACACTGAACACAAGTTTTTCATTAAGAGCTTAATTGAAACATGCAACAATAGCAAGCCTTTCGTTTCACAGCCATGAACATGCAACTCCTGTAATGAAGCAGCCAATGTAAAACATTCTTAAAAGGGCACCTGATGCAAGCGGTTCCTTGTGTGACCAATGAAGATCTCAGGTTGAAACTTATAATGTGGGGGGGGGGGGGGGGTCTAAAGATGGAGCAACTACAATGTGTTGTTATTATGACTATGATTGTGCCTTTGGCTTCTGGACAAATCATGTTGATATGAAAACAGGGTTTGACACAATTTATTTTTTACAAGTAGGACATATATTTATGTTCTAAAAGCCGAAGTCACTTGTACAAAATAAAGTTTAACACAATTTTTACATTTGACGTAGGGTTGCACATTTTGGGGAATATTCAGAGGTGAAAACTTTGTCTGAATATATGAGAATTAACAGAAATATATGCAAATTAATATTAATACCATTTAAATGTAGATGTTTTTTGCATTGGATATATTTACCATATCATATGGAGACAAAAATAAACATTTTACCTTATCATAAGTAGACATGATTGCAAATAATTAAATCCTTCCTATAGAAGAAAACAATTTAGTTACGAATTGAACTTTAATTAAATGAGTTGACTCTTCACATGGAATGATTTACTGAAAAACAAAAGGGAATATTGAATGATCCATCGCATCTCCCAAAAACATTTTCATCATAAGATGATAGTCTAGAAACTAAAGCTTTGGTTGTCTTCCTCTCAGGCTTCCATGCCTTCTCCCTGGACCTCCTCAATGTCCACCTCTTGATCATCAGACTGAGGCCTCATCTTCACTGTCACTTTCCAACATTGTTGAGGATGGCTCGTTGTCAGGCTCAAATAGCCTCAAATTTGCACGGATGGCAACCAATTTTTCAACCCTTGTATTGGTCAGCCTGTTGCGTGCTTTGGTGTGTGTGTTCCCAAACAAGGACCAGTTGCGCAACAGGGGAAAGAGCCTCAGATCCCGAAGTCCCTTCCACCAGGTGGCTGATGAGATATGTTGGCCCGACTGCCATATTGCATCTCCATCCCAAAGCCCTTGCTTGGAAGTGTACTTTGCCAGACTGCCAAGAACCTTGCACTCATCCAGACCAAGGTGGCGAGACACGGTAGTGATGACACCATAGGCCTTGTTGTTCTCTGCACCAGACAGGATGCTCTTGCCAGCATACTTTGGGTCCAACATGTACGCTGCGGCGTGTATGGGCTTCAGGCAGAAGTCTTTACACTTTTTGATGTATTTCAGAACTGCAGTTTCCTCTGCTTGGAGCAACAGTGATGTGGGCAGGGCAGTACAGATTTCTTCTTTTACATCTGCAAGCAGAGTCTGAACATCAGACAGTATGGTATTGTCTCCCTCAATATGTGCAATGGCTGCTGCAATAGGTTTTTAGGAGTTTCAGGCTGCTTACCACTCTCTCCCAAAATACATAATCCAGGAGGACCCTCATGATGGGGCTGTCCATATCGGCAGACTGTGATATGGCCATGTCTTGGAGAGACTCCTTCCCCTCCAGGAGATTGTCAAACGTGATGACAACACCACCCCAACGGGTGTTGCTGGGCAACTTCAATGTGGTGCTCTTATTCTTATCACTTTGCTTGGTGAGGTAGATTGCTGCTAAAACTTGATGACCCTTCACATACCTAACCATTTCCTTGGCTCTCTTGTAGTGTATCTGTTGTTTTTAGTGCCATGATGTCCTTGAGCAGATTCAATGCATGAGCAGCACAGCCAATGGGTGTGATGTGAGGGTAGGACTCCTCCACTTTAGACCAAGCAGCCTTCATGTTCGCAGCATTGTCTGTCACCAGTGCAAATACCTTCTGTGGTCCAAGGTCATTGATGACTGCCTTCAGCTCATCTGCAATGTAGAGACCGGTGTGTCTGTCCCTTGTGTCTGTGCTCTTGTAGAATACTGGTTGAGGGGTGGAGATGATGTAGTTAATTATTCCACGAACATTCAACTACCCATCAGAGATGATGGCACTAGTCTGTTTTCTCTGATTTCCTTGACCTTCACTTGAACTCTGCATCCAGAAAATGAGTAGATAAAGCATGTCTGGTTGGAGGGGTGTATGCTGGGCGAAGAACATTCAGAAATCTCTTCCAATACACATTGCCTGTGAGCATCAGAGGTGAACCAGTTGCATACACAGCTCGAGCAAGACATTCATCAGCATTCCTTTGACTACGTTCCTCCATTGACAAAAAAAAAAACCTTCTGATTTCAGGAGGACCATGAGCTGTTGCTGTCGATAAGGTGTCTGATTCATCATTTTCACCTCGAATAGAAGTAGAGGGACTTTTGTCAGAGGTTGCTTGTTGTGAGCACTGAGGGAACTTTATGCACTTGGCCAGATTCTGCATCTTTGTTGCATTCTTCACATATGATTCGGCACAGTATTTGCAAATGTAAACTGCTTTTCCTTCTACATTAGCTGCAGTAAAATGTCTCCACACATCAGATAGTGCCCATGGCATTTTTCTGTGAAGATTAGAAAAAATTAGTAAAAAAAATCTAAATCCAATTCCATGTACAGATAAATTGTTAAGCAGTTAGATTAAACAACTCCTTTGTAAGATGCATGTTTTAAAATGAAATGTATGGAAACAGGAGAATTAACACTCCTCAGTTAGCAGGCTCAAGCAAGTTTAAACCCATATGGTAGCAAACACTAACTAGCGGAAATGGTTAACAAGTTAGAACTGATTTAAAAACACTTTTCTGTAGGCTACTGTTTACTAGTTAATTACAAAAAATTGTTTGTCATAAAATATATTCATCCCACCCAGTATTGTAATCAACTTACCAGAAAGCATGTAGTCCTTGGCTCAGACTGTAGTAGTGTGGGCTCAATTGCATCTTATTAGTGTGCAAGATCTTGAGAATCATCTGCACATGTGATGGAAGTGCACTGTGCATGCAGAGGGTTGCAATTCTATAGAATTGGGGATATTTTAACTAAAATATGCCACAAGACCTAGAATTGCCTTGTGTATCCGATTAAAAAGGTTCACTTTTGCGGCAGCAAGTAGCCTAGTGGTTAGAGCGTTGGGTCAGTAACCAAAAGCTTGCTAGATCGAATCCCCAGAGCTGACAAGGTAAAAATCTGTCGTTCTGTCCCTGAACAGGGCAGTTAACCCACTGTTCCTAGGCCGTCGTTGTAAATAAGAATTTGTTCTTAACTGACTTGCCTAGTTAAATAAAAAATAAGCTAACCTTTTTGATGATAAAGTCGAATTTCCCAAATTCAGACCTTTTGCAACCCTGATTGTATGATGCAAGGAACATTTGTTTTATTTATTGTATTTTTTTTGTTGCCTAGATTTATTTATTTAACCTTTTTTAACTAGTTTAAGGTAATAAAGAAAGGGGGGAACCACTTTACATTTTTTTTTTACCATAGAGAATCAGAAAAGAATGTAGAATGCACTCTGCCTATTGTCTTTCATATTCAAGCCTGTCCCTAAATACAACACTGCCCCTTTAAGGCTCTCCTGGAGGATGGTTGGCCACCCTTGGTAGCCTATTCAATATTACAATTGCAACCGAATACTTTGTCTTTAATAATTCCCTCCAGGGCTTGATATTAAGGTTGTTTTTTATGGTTGGATTTTGGCTAGGCTACTTTGACGCAAGGTAAGACATGCCTTATAATATGAACTAAAACATGCAGGTTTCAAACAATTAAAGAGACTATATGTTTTCAAAATGCATACTGCCTCCAGTTTAGATTACAAGGTGCTGACACTTATAGTCCTACCATTTTGCCTATGCACTCTAATGGAGGACACCTTTCAATTAGTTGTAGAGAAATAAAAAATGTCATAGAAAGCTGGAATCCTCTTTTTAATCTTGGCCATAAACTCGCGATTGCATTTAGAATTGTTGCACAATGATTTGGCTTATAAGACCACTTCACTACAGGAGCTGCAGCTTTTGCGCTGTCCGATAAGTAATATTCCGCTCCTCAAACACTTTATATGCTGTGCGCATGTTATTTAAATAAGATGCATAGCGGCTACCTAAAAATGCACGTGTCAATTTAATTTCACTAAATTATGCAAATGGTCCTTTAGACGGATAAGCATGACCTGTCAAATGTATTTCCGGCAGCTAACCGATTAACTGTTAACGTTAACATCCCTACTCAATGATGCTAGTGAGGAAAAGAAGCATGAACATTTGTTTCAGCATGACATGTTTGTCTCAGACAGAAAATTGCACAAGTCAACCTCCCCACTCATCTCTCCAGATCAGCGTCAACCTCCTGATAACCTGAGATGAATGATAGTAGGTTATAATGCATTAGGCTACCTCTGTTCCTCTGCAGAGTCAGGTGCCATCGCGCTGATTAAACACACCCACACAAAAGCTAATTCGAGCTCACTCATATTCCAGCCTTTGGTTTATGTCGCTTTCATGATCATCCTTGATGTTCTATACAGTGTTATAAGCAGAGCCATGTGGAGACTGAGTACCCTCTTCTCAGGTATCAAACTCTTTCCAAGGAGGTCCTATTGTCTGGGGCTTTTGGGTTCTTCCATTCAATTAAGATCTAGACAACCAGATGAGGGATGTTCTTTACTAAGTAGTGCCTTTATATTCATCGATCAAGTACAAGGGAGGAGCGAAAACCCGCGGACTCTTGGCCCACTGTGGAATGAGTTTGACACCTGTGATCTGAAGTGACCACGATATGGATGGTTTTTAATGACAGTTTGATTAGTTTGTCATTGCTGGGCTTCTTTAGAAAACAAAGACCAGTGTTCTTGTAGTAGAAGACACTTACTGTGTGACTCTGTGAAAGGTTATAGGTCAATTTACCTAATCTTTCAAACCAGGACAGAGGGAAGGCTAGGCCTTACCTGCCAAACTGGATATGGCCTGCCTCATTATTCAGATGGTAAATGCCTCATCTTATCGGTCTGTCTGCTGATTTGCATTGGAACAGTCCTTTCCTGTTTAACGATTGGAGGTTGTTGCCCCATGTAATCCAACTGCCAACCCATCCATTCCACACCAAGTCTATATTATAACCTACAACTAAAAACAACAATTGACATTTTTCTAATTGCTTGCCTGCATAGCTACTTGCTACACAATTTAGCCTAGTTTCTGAACAAAAAGAGGAACATTTTATTTTTCATTTGACAATTGTCCAGTAGCTAAAACATTATCAAGCTTCTTATGCTATGGAAACCTTTTGCACTCTGGAAGGGATTGTGAGACTGGAACAGATTAGTGACCAGGCTAGGCGGTTCATGTGAGGTGAGCCGGGATGGATTGGTGCTCGGCGTCTGAGACCTTGCATGGCTGCATTATTATAGCGTAGCCTCTACATCAACAAGAGTCCTCTTGTGACCATAACTTCATCTCTCTCTAAATGTCTACCGCTCCTGATAACACCTCAGTGGGAATGACATTTGATACAGTGATTGACTAGCCTACCAGGGATGCTGACGTCCTCTTCACTAGTATGTTAATGACTGGGTGGACACTCTGGAGGCAGATGGGGAAACACTTTGTTCAGTTTGTTTCAAATGATTAATGGATGGCTTAATATTGTTTCATTGCCTAATCTGGGTTCTCATTCTATTTCTCTAGGCTAACTTAAAACCTAGATTGTTCATTTGTGCTGGCAAACCACATACAATCTGTAGTACACTAATGGTGGTCATAATGCATTGTAGATTGCTGCACTCATTTAGATATTGAATCTAAATGCAAGTGGATCTAGGATGCATCCCAAATGGCACACTATTCCCTATAGTGCACTACTTTTGACCAGGGTCCCATCCCAAATGGCATTCTTTAGCCTATGTAGTACACTACTTATAACCAAAGCCCTGGTCAAAAGTAGTGTACTAAATAGTAATAGGCTTCCTTTTGGTACTCATCCATAATACCTGTTTCGCCCTCTGTTCCCCTGTCCAGCTGTGCCATACCCTCCACAGCAGCGTCTGTCTATGAAGGAGCTGTTTGAGGATGGCAAGCCCAACCCAGAGACCCTCCGAACCCACCTGGTGAAGGAGGGTCGGCTGGAGGAGGAAGTGGCCCTCCGGATCATCAACGACGGAGCCAACATTCTGCGACAGGAGAAATGCATGCTGGAGGTAGAGGCACCCATCACAGGTAAGAGAAGTAGAGTACTTTATTGATCCGTTTGAGACAAATGTGTCCACTGCACAACTCCTCCGATATAAACACAGACGCACATTAGGTTGGAGAGAAGGAACTTTGTCACCTTTTTTGTTGCTACTGTACACTGAGTGTACAAAACATTAGGAACACCTTCCTAATATTGAGTGTCACCCCCTTTTTCCCCTCAGAACAGCCTCAATTCATTGGGGCATGGGCTACAAGGTGTCAAGAGTTCAACAAGGATGCTGGCCCGTGTTGACTCCAATGCTTCCCACAGTTGTCAAGTTGGTCAGATGTCTTTTAGGGGGTGGACTGTTCTTGATACACATGGGGAAACTGTTGCGTGTGAAAAACTCAGCAGCTTTGCAGTTCTTGGCACACTCAAACCTTTGCATCTGGCACCTACTACCATACACCGTTCATCCTCTTGCCCATTCATCCTCCGAGGCGTGTCTTGACTTCACTGTTCATGCAGCTTTAGAATTCTGATCATAGAGTTCTGATCATGGAATTCCAAACGTGTAATGCATCGACACCTACATTTAAATGTGTCTAACGTGTCCACATTGTATCTGGATTCCCTTTTCCCGTGCAATATGCATTCTACAAACAGTGGAATAGGCAAAATATGAAACCTCCACAACTGATGGCAGTAGCTAACCTCTATAGCTACCTAGCAATCAACGCTAAAGGGATTGAAAACGGGTTAGCATAACTCTATATTTTTTTTCTAAATTTTAGCTAGCTGGCTAGCATTTGAGGCCAGCAAACACATTCCTCACACTTGGAATGTATTTCCTCCAATGTTATAATGAAAAGGTGCCTCCCGGTCCCAAAATAAAAGTTTTCTGGAGGCCTGTGGGAGGAGTGCTGACGACATCACCCACTGTATGCGCTTTCGGTAGCCTTAGTGTCCAGACTGAGGAGAAATCTGCACACAATGCCTCCTTTTATGTATTTGTACTTTTACCACTTTTTCTCCCCAATTTCATGCTATCCAATTGGTAGTTAGTCTTGTCTCATCGCTGGAGGCGAAGGTTTAGAGCCGTGTGTCCTCAAACACACAACCCAGCCAAGCCGCAATGCTTCTTGACACAATGCCTGCTTAACCCAGATGCCAGCCCCACCAATGTGTCGGCGGGAACACCGTACACCTGGCGACCATGTCAGCGTACATTTGCACCCGCTAGAGTGCAAATGGGACAAGCACATCCCTGCCGGCCAAACCCTCCCCTAACCCGGATGACGCAGGGCCAATTGTGCGCCGCCCCATGGCTCTCTCGGTTGCGGCCGGATGCGACAGAGCCTGGATTTGAACCAGAATCTTTAGTAGCACAGCCAGCTCAGCGATGCAGTGCCTTAGACCACCTCGCCACTCGGGAGGCCCCTACACAATGCCTCCCTGACCACCTCAAATGGTCATGCAGATCTGAACACAATCCGACCACCGAGTGACTTTTGTGCTTCTACACCTGTCTTTTCAATGCAGTCTTCGTAATCTGTCCCTAAATACAACAGAAGTTGGATGCAACTGTCAAGTGTAGACGCGACCTGAATTGCACACATACACAATCCATGTCTCAAGGCTTAAAAATATATTTTTAACCTGTCTCCTCCCCTTCATCTACACTGAGTGAAGTCGATTTAACAGGTGACAATAAGGAATCATGGATTTAATCTGGATTCACCTGGTCAGTCTGTCATGGAAAGAGCATGGGAAGTTCCTAATGTTTTGTACACTGTGTATGTGCCTGGCTATTGACTTGAAGCACATTTTCAATGTTTCACGCAAGAAGATAGTTGAGTACATTCCCTCCCTTTATCTGAGGAGGAACTTACCTGCTGCTCCTATGGCTATCAGTCACCCGGCCTCCACTAACTCTACTTCAAACAGATCTTATGCAAATTGTCACATTTAGCCTGTCATTGGGTCTAGTTGTGTTTAGCTTGTGATGCCTGACCTTTTGGAATTTGTTTAAAACAACATCCGGGTTTAGGAAGTTAGTTTTAAACCCCAGGTCTTATGGATTGAATAGTACACATATTAGTTCCTTCTCGTAGCCTGGTGGAACCAGTCTGATTCCTCCATTCTGTTTTACTGCACGTATCAAGTGAAATAGAATGGTGAGAACACAGGGATCAGGTTAGTTCCACCAGGCTAGACTACTTCCTCTGGCCTAGACATGCTGAGTGAGGATGATGTATGCACCTCTCTGTCTCTCTCTCTGTCTCTCTGTCTGTCTGTCTGTCTCTCTGTCTCTCTGTGTGTGTGTGTGAGAGGGAGTATAGTGCCCAACTAGGCCCAGAGTAAACACAGCACTGGGCTGGGCAGTATGCCATGGTGCCACACCACTGTTTAATGCATCTGTTGAAAGAAGGTGTATTTGAGTGGAGTAGACTCATTTTACTGGCCAGAGTTCTGAACTCTGTTTGACACAGCTGTCCTTACCGTCCTGATCCAGCTTCAGCACCATATCAGAGTCCAAAACGTGTACACACAGCAGTGTTCTAGGTTAGAATATTGGACCGTTAACCTTCATACCTTTCAAATTCTCAGCACGGCTCAGGAAATTTCTCCAAGTGTTAACACATCCAGATGAATAGTGGAAGAGTATGTGGACCAGCGTTGGTTTGGAATTGTGGAGGTGCACGTTTGACCTGTGGTACCCTCTCGGATGGTGGTCTCAGAGCCATGTACCTGTCACACGCCAGACTCTGAATTACACTTTCATCTTTCTATTAGAGGCTTTTTCTTCTGACTCCCTTCAGGGTTATTCAATATGTTTTTGTATTACAGAGAAATAATGGAGGAAAACATTGATTTAATATAGACCTACATTTATTCCCTGTAATTCACATTTTTACATGAGTAGATTACTTCTTCTTCACTGAATGAGGCTACTCTCTCAAATTACTGTCAAACTATTGTCATATAGGACCATGCCTCTCCTGTATTAGAGGATAATAACCTATTATGTTTCCTTCCCTAACAGTGTTGTTTGTTTGTCCTCAGTGTGTGGAGATGTCCACGGACAGTTCTTTGACTTAATGAAGCTGTTTGAAGTTGGTGGCTTGCCCAGCAACACACGCTATCTCTTCCTCGGAGACTACGTAGACCGAGGCTACTTCAGTATCGAAGTGAGTTTACCCTACTGCCCCAATTCCCTCTATCCTTAAGTCTACCAATGAAAAAGGAGAATATACATTTGTTTGGAGGGGGAAGAGTGAATAAATAGCTGGGAGTCATTGGGGGGATCAGGGTTGGCGACTGCCTGGTGAGTATTAGAGACCACTCAACATGAGAGGGCAAAAGCGATTGGCCCCATTTTAAATCCTGCAGCAGGAGGAAATTCCCTGTCTTGAGTTTGAAGGCAAGCAGTGCGGCGGAGGCATTTAACATTGTAATGGTTGTCTGGCCCTGCTGGACTGGTGTGCCATGTTTAATTAAAAGGTTGACTCAGTGAAATGTTGCCAAGAGCAGTATTGCAGATATTGAGATGAGCGTAATGCACGAGATGCTCTCTCTCTCAGGCCCAGGGAGGGACGGACACCCGCTCTGCTCTCACTAAGCATTATGTCATGTCTGAAGTTGCTTAGAGCCAAGAGTGCTAAGTCTTTTGTTACATCACATAGTCAACCTTAATTTTAGCTGCCATCTCAGTTTATGGTCATAAGTCTGTGGCTCCCCACAAGGCAGAGCATGTGAATTGGGTCAGTGTCCCCTACTTCAGCTAGATTAATCTGGGTGAAAGTGTGTAGACCACAGAAACAGCCTGGATTCTATTTCTATGGTGTAGCCTAAGTTGTTTTCATCCAAGTAGGGATGATTATGTGTCTGTTTTTCTGTGCGAGGAGACTGGCTGTCTCATGCTAGCTAAGTCTAAGGCCCTTTGCTGCCTTCATGCCAGCCTCTCACTCAGCCATCTGTCTCTGTATAATGTCTGCTAGACACACAGAGATGGCCCTGCCAAGCCCTCTTCAGACCATATTGCCTTAAACACAGCCGAGAGAGATTTCTTTAACAGTCATTGTCGTCATCATGGACATCTCAAATGGGTTCTCTGTCTGCTGCTTTCCTGTGCTTTCTGAATGGTCATCATGGTTACTGCATGATTTAGTTTGAAATGTGAGTGGGAAGTGAACATTTCAGTCTAGGAGCCAGTGTCATGTAAAGTGGATGGAAGCATTTTCACTTTTGAGTAGATGGAGAGCATTTAAATAATGAATTTCACAGCCAGTAATGAGAAGAGCAGCGTGTGGATGATTTTAGCCCTAAATTGGTACCAGACAGAGTGGAAACCTGGATCCACACAGCAGAGTGGATTGGTCCACAGGCTACAGGGCTGGGCTGGCTGGGTTTTGAACTAGGGCTGTGAGGGGGTTAAATGGAAGAGCCAACAGGGCCTGGTTGGCTAACTGGGCCAAACATTGATCAGCTCCGTCTGTGGCTGTGGAGGTCTTTTGATGGGAGGCGGTGGGTGAAATGTCATAGATGAAAAGGTGTCGGTGAAAGAGAATAGGGAATGACAGGTAGAGTCAAACACTGAGGGAGCTTTCTGGACAGGTGAATCCTGGGGCATTGAACTATTGACTGAAATGTTGTCTTCCCCCTCATAACCCAGGCAGGTGACACCTCTGGAAGCACCATGGAGGGATGTGCTTGTACAAATCAAGGCTCATTCCACTTCCAAAATGTCAGAAACACTTAGCTAGTGTGTAGTCAAGCATGCAGTGTTTATTGTTCACTTGATTCTCACTTTACAACCTGGAAACCAGTGGCAAAGGTTACTCAATCAACTATCCTGGTTAAATAAATACTAATGAAATGACTCCATGTGCTCTCTGTTACACATCATATATAGGTTCGTAATGATAACCAACTGTGCCTTAGTGTAGGGGTAAGGAGGAGGGTACTGTCAGTGCCTTGCTCTCCTAGAAGGACTGGCGCAGAGAAGCTTTATTTGCTGTGCTGCATAGATTAAACCAGTGTGTTAACTAGGCCAGTAATGGCATCTACCATTGGTCGAAGGCCAAAGGTGGACGCAAGGGGACCGACGCACAGCTCAATTAATGTATAGGTGGTACCGTCCAAAATGTCACGTTATTTCCTAATGTAGTGCACTACTTTTGACCAGGGCTCATAGGGCTCTGGTCAATATTTGTGCACTATATGGGGAAAGTGGCGCAGTGGTCTAAGACCATCTCAGTGCTAGAGGCGTCACTACAGACAACCTGGGTCGAATCCAGGCTGTATCACAACCGGCCGTGATTGGGAGTCCCATAGGGCGGCGCACAATTGGCCCAGTGTCGTCTGAGTTTGGCCGGTGTAGGCCGTCATTGTAAATAAGATTTTGTTCTTAATGGACCTGCCTAGTTAAATAAAGGTAAATAAAAAAAAATAGGGTGCCATTTGGACGTACAATGTGAGATCTATCTACCCCACTGAATTAATCTCCATCCACCTCAGTATAATCCTCCCAATGGAACTCTGAATGGAAGCAGCCAGGCACTTTGGCCCTATACCCCACATCCCCCAGCCAATGCCTCTGTACACCCAGATTGATTTTTGATTCAACGGAGCTGGGCTCAGAAACCTGTGTATTCCAGTTCCCTATGATGGCCAAGCACACAGAGCCACTCTGGAATCTCACACAAAGGAGGATAGGCTATACAAGGAAAGGGGATCTCAATGCAGTTACCTTGGTAACGGAAAGATTGACTTTATCCTCTCACAGAAAGTAGGTAGCATTACCATTTCAGGCTGGCGATTTGCTCGGGGGTCTAAATTGAGCATGTGTGAGCAATCCATTTTATTCTTTGCCTCTACGTCTCATTTCTTCCTCTTTGATACAGGAAAGTGCTCTCACCTATGGACCCCCCCCTCCCCCCAGGCAGCACACGTCTAGCTCAGGCTGAGGTGAAGTGTGTGTCGACTGTTGAGGCGAGGGAGGTAGCAGCCACTCATGTCTGACACACAATGTGCTGTTCTGCTGCCTTTGTCTGCCTCCCCCGCTCAGCTCAGCTCAAGGCTCCAACAGGCAGTCTGGCTGAAAGAGGGAGCAAGAGAGAGAGAGAGAACACAGGAGGAGCGCTCTTCTCATTTAAACGCCTGGTCCCTTCAGCCTCCACCATCCACTCACACTAGAGGTCCTTTCACCAACTACTGCTCCCCCCTTCACGCTGGCACCCTCCCTGGCCTGAACCTCTCCCCATGGTCAGCCAGCCCCCTAGCCTGGTCCCAGATTGGTTTGTGCTCTTGCCAACTCTTTGCGTTCATTGTCAAGCCATGTTTGGCATGATGGCACAAAGACTGACACTCAGGTTACCATCTCAGCTCCATAACACTTTGTCTGTCCTAGAAATTAGGATTCAAGGGTAGCGTAATGCTCCCTCCCCACACCTCTCGCTTCCATTGTCTGTTATTGGTGTATCATATGAATGCACACCTGCTGGCCTTGGTTACCTCGGCACGCTGTTCTCAGGACTTAATGTAGGGCTCTGGTTGTGTTCCTGGCTGTATGTTTATTCTGAAGAGGAGGACTGGGGGCTGAGAGAGAGACTGAAAGTGGCAAGCCAAGTGGAGACTGAGTGCTGCTACCTTGTCTGTCTGTTGTCTGGGGGTGGAAGGGGAAGCAGTCTCATTTGGATTGTAAATGCTGCCAGCTTTTCATATTGTTGTCGCACATTAAATGCGTACTAGACTCTTTGGGTCCAGCATCAAAGAGTGTCTGGGGATAAATTAATTTTGATTGAATCTGGTGGGTGTTTTTCTCCCCCAATGAGTGCCCTATAAACGGGGAGAGAGAAAAATGGTCTTGCATTTTGGAGGAGGTCAGTTTCAATGTGCTGTTTTTCTTCTTCTCTGTGTACTGTAGACATAGGCCATCTGGTTAGTTGAAGAGCTGGCTTTGGCTGCATCTTATTTGGCTGGATCATATGTTTTAACTAGGATTGCAAAGGGAAGTTACTTTCAAGGTTTACCAGTAAACTACCAGAGTTTGGTAACTTTCAAGGAATTCATGGAATTTCACGTCATCTAGTGGCCTTTTTGGGTACTTCAGATTATCACAGGTGTCTATCTCTGGCCCTTTGTGTGGCCTTATCACATGTTAAATATATAAAACAAGATTTTACAATATAATAAAAAAAATCAGTAAAATATTATTCTGAATAATAACCCATCAACTTAGTGAATACTATTGGTGTTTAATAGGAGTGTTTCAACATGAAATACCCTTTATATTTTACACCAGGTGTTGTGTTAATGCAGAATTCTGCAGAATTCTGCAGAATTCTGTGTTTATAACACGGGAAAAAAGAACCCATAAGAAATATCTTACTGTGTTTTGAAAATGCGGATCTAAAATGCTCCTTATTGTCATTTCTGTTCGGTATCAGATTCATTTTGAGCTTCCATTACACGTGTAACGTTTGGAAATGTAGCTGGCTACATTCTTTCTATGATCAACTTTAGAAACATCATTTTTGCATTAAAAAAAGACCTTGCTTTTTCATTGTAAGTTCATTTACTTGTGTAGCTGCCAGCCAAATAGCGTTCTGCTTCTGCTGTCATCTGATGAAAATTAATAGATTTTCTGCCGTATATGTTGCACTAATGTATTTCCTGTGAAGGAGAACTATAGTTACACGCCCCTGATCACTCTGTTGACGCAAGTAAACACTTGATTTTCAATGTAAAATGCAGGTGAGGTCTGCTTTTTGAAAATTGAGATTTCTGAAGTGTAACGCGACCCTTTACGCACTTGTGTATTTTACTAGCTATGTCAATATGTCTTGTAATTGTTTTGATGCCAAACTGGTGGCAGTTGTGAAAAAAGTACAAAGTTGGAAGCGTTGCAGAGTTGCAGGGCTCCAGCTATGTATTTGGTTTGCTAACTTCTTGGTTATATCAGAGACATTCAATCCCCTCCTGGATCAAGATCCCTGTTGCCTAAATTGTTTTGCGCTTCAGAGAAATAGTGCCCCGTTTGGTAATACCGTATACCCCCGGTATGGTACAGAAACGGTATGACTGCATGGATACCACCCAACCCCACTGTATAGTGATTTGTAATTAATTTAGGGCATTCAAGATCTATGCGGGCTTTGTGTTATTGAATTACATGCCTTGTCCCCCTCTCTCTCTCGCTCTCTCTCTCTCTCTCTCTCACTGTCTTTCCTTCCCTCCGCAGTGTGTGCTGTACCTCTGGTCACTCAAGATCAATCACCCGACCACACTCTTCCTCCTGCGAGGGAACCACGAGTGCCGGCACCTCACAGAGTACTTCACCTTCAAACAGGAATGTAAGTACTGTCACTGCAGCACGGCAGGTCACACCAATGAGGACAAGCCTAATGTGATGTAACACTGCAGGGAACTACTTAGGGATCAAAGGACCTATCCAACCTAGAGTAGCAGACCTGGCTCTGCTCTGCAAACAGATGGCGCCTAAAGTACATGCTTAAAGGGGACCTTCTTCCCCCTAGCTTTGATGCCTATTGCTGCTCTTAGTGCAGTTGTATTTGTGGCTGATGAGCTTAGCAACCGTTCAGTGATACAGACACCAGGATCAGGAAGCCTGTCAGTCAGTCATCAGATGTAACATCTCATCATTCAGATGTCTTCATGCATAGACCATTTCTCCTATTCAAGGTACAGACAGAAAGTGAGCTGCAGAGGCATGAAGAGCAGCCAGCCATGTTGATATTCAGACAGTTATACACAGAGCTGACACACCCACAATGTGTTTATAGAGGTGGTAGGTAGGTATGTGTGTGTGTGGCATTGCATTCAAGTGGCAGCACAGGTGTGAGGCAATAGTATGCAAGTATCGGCAAAGAAACAAACCCCACTTTGGCAAACAGGACAGGAAAGACTGCCACAACATTGGCAAATAGCATTTAATTGGCAAACACCCATTGGAAAGAAAGATGCTTGTCTAATTTGTTCATAATGAAAGCACTCCGAAGCATGCATTTAAACTAATTGAGCAATGCCAGGCAGGCAGAGGCAGTTTACATGACTGATCCGTGTTGCCCTTCTCTTCAAGATGAAAGTAAAACAAAGGGTCTGAAAATGTCTAGTAATATGCTTCCTGGGTCGTTAAACATTTATCCAGGTGTTGTGAGATCTGATCTGGCATTTTGAGAAGCGATGGGTGACCGGTCTAAGACGTGTGCGTCCCATGTACGTCCCAAATTGCATCATATTAGCTATAGTGGAATAGGGCATGGTTTCCCAAACCCAAACTCAGTCCCATTGTTTTTGTTTCTAAAGCCTGGTCTGGTTGCTATGGCAACACTGTGATCCACCCTGAACCATCCCACTGGGCACACCATATAATTTCAAGTGAATAATAGGGTAATATTTGGTTGACATTGATCAATGAGAGAACCTATATTCACCCACTCAAAAAGACAGCCAAAAGTCTGTTGAATTTCCGATAGTTAAGTCATCAAAACTATGAAATAACACACATGGAATCGTAACACACTACAAAGTGTTAAACAAATCTAAATGTTTTCTATATTTGAGATTCTTCAAATAGCCACCCTTTGCCTTGACAGCTTTGCACACGCTTGGCAGTCTCACAACCAGCTTCACCTGGAATGCTTTTCCAACATTGAAGGAGTTCCCACATATGCTGAGCACTTTTTGTCTGCTTTTCCTTCACTCTGCGCTCCAACTCATCCCAAACCATCTCAATTGGGTTGAGGTTGGGTGATTGTGGAGGCCAGGTCATTGATGCAGCACTCAATCACTCTCTTCCTTGGTCAAATAGTCATTACACAGCCTGGAGGTCCTGTTGAAAAAGAAATGATAGTCCCACTAAGCCCAAACCATATGCTGGTTAAGTGTGCCTTGAATTCTAAATAAATCACACAGTATCACCAGCAAAGCACCATCACACCACATCTTCTCTGCTTCATGGTGGTAACTACACATACAGAGATCATCCATTCACCTACTCTGCATCTCACAAAGACATGGCTGTTGGAACCAAAAATCTCCAATTTGGACTCCAGACCAAAGGACAAATTTCCATCGGTCTAATGACCATTGCTCGTGTTTCTTGGCCCAAGCAAGTCTCTTATTGGTGTCCTTTAGTAGTGGTTTCTTTGCAGTTATTCGACCATGAAGGCCTGATTCACAGTCTCCTCTGAACAGTTTATGTTGAGATGTCTGTTACTTGAACTCTGAAGCATTTATTTGGGCTGCAATTTCTGAGGCTGTCAACTTTAATGAACCTATCCTCTGCAGCAGTGGTAACTCTGGATCTTCCTTTCCTGTGGTGGTGGTCCTCATGACAGCCAGTTTCATCATAGAGCTTGATGGTTTTTGTGACTGCATTTGAAGAAACTTTCAAAGTTCTTGACATTTTCTGCATTGACTGACCATGTCTTAAAGTAATGATGGACTGTCATTTATCTTTGCTTATTTGAGCTGGTCTTGCCATAATATGGACTTGGTCTTTTACCAAATAGCTATTTTCTGTATACCACCCCTACCTTGTCACAACACAACTGATTGGCTCAAATGCATTAAGAAGGAATTAAATTCCACAAATGAACTTAACAAGGTACACCTGTTAATCTAAATGTATTCCAGGTGACTACCTCGTGAAGCTGGTTGAGAGAATGTCAAGAGTGTGCAAAGCTGTCATCAAGGCAAAGGGTGGATACTTTGAAGAATCTCAAATATAAAATATATTTTGATTTACCACTTTTTTTGGTTACTTAATGATTTCATAGTTTTGATATCTTCACTATTTTTCTACAATGTCAAAAAATAAAGAAAAACCCTTGAATGTGTACGTGTCCAAACTTTTGACTGGTAGTGTGTGCGAGAGCCGCCCATGCCTAAACACAACCAAATATAAGCATTTTGAAGGAGATATATCTTCTACTTGAATAGTTCCATCTGTGCCACTGACTTAGTCTGGCTTTAATTAAAGTTTGCCTACAAATTAACAATTGATATGTTGGCTTCATCTTAACCAAACATCTACATTAAAAAAATGGTACTATATCAAACTTTTTAAATGCACTTTAAATAAAGTTTTTAATATGATTTAGTCCTATTATTGAACATAGATTTTTGGTTGAGATGGAGATGTGACTCCAACACATCAATTATACATTTTATAGACCAACTGAAATTAAAGCCAGACTTAAGTCAGTGGCACAGATGGAACTATCCAAGCAGAAGATGCATCTCCTTCAAATGTTATTTGGTTGACAACCAAACACAATTCAATATCATTCCATTTAAAATCATCCAGTGCGTAATAGCCTGGGCCTATTGTATTGTCTATTTTTAGTTGAATTCTGAGTCAATTGAAATAATAGCCGTTGATGACTTTGCAAATGCTATATAGTCTGAAATATGATAATTTATGCTATGTGAGTGAAATTTATTAATTTGCTCTGTTATACTTACCCATTGGAATGACATTTGTAACAACTGTGAATCTGTTGTTTTTTAAGTGGTGATCTCTCAACAATCATTCTCACGATAGCACATTGGTAATAGTCAGTGACAAATACTATAGCTAAGCAGGTAGACCAAAGGGTAGCAATAGATCAATTCTCCAGTAGGAGTTGCTGCCCATCCTATAGTATTTTCTTTTCTGATTGGAGATATAACCTTGAAGATCTTGTTTTTAAAGGTACAAATTCAACTTTTTATACAACGTTTATCAACGTTGAAATTTGGTTACCATGGTATAATCCTGTTGTTGAAATTTCAACAAGTTTGACTTTTTTCAAATGTAATGTTTTTTCAATGTAGATTCCAAGTCACAATACGTGGACAAATTAAACTGAAGCAACGTTGAGTCAACCAGATTTTGAGCAGTTAACCAACTATCCCTCTCAGCACTGCCTGGACTGCGCAAAAATGCAAATGCTTTCCGTTTGAGTTATATTAGGTTTTATTTTCATCGTGGACATTAGCGCTCCTCTCCGGAAGTCAGCCAAAAGCTCATGTGACTGACAACAGTTTAGCTATGGGATCTTTCGGCATAGACCTAGGCAATATGGCCTGAAAATTATATCTAGATTTTGTTTTCAAACTAAGGCTGATTTTTCACAATTTATCTCAATTGTTGTTGTTTTTTAAGTGTTGTACAATTAAAGGTCAATTACACTGCGTTTCAAACAGTCCGCAATCATCAAGTTAATTCAAGGCTTGTGAAGTTTTACCTAAGCTAAATAAGCCTTCCACAACCATATGACCCACTAATAATTTAATTTTATCAAAGTAGTTGAACCATTTAAACTTTTTTTTTTATCTGCAATCACTCATCTGGCTTTCAAGTATCTCTGTGAAAAATGCAAATTTAAGTAGAACCATGCATAATGCACATTCACTAATAATGACTCACTTCTTGAAGCAGGCATTAGGCTGTAGAAAATGAACTCAGGCCTCATCAACAATCTCTCAAGCCGACGTGATAGTGATTAGCCAGCTAATCTTTGTATTTCAAGTTTAGCCAACTTGGATCTATTTGCTAGCTAACAAGGTTGAATTGTTTACGAACACACCCTTCTGTCTCCAACTGGTTGAAAAGCATGTTAGCCTGTCCACTTTGTTCAGATGTTGAAATCAAGTGGCTTAACTTATTTCTCAGAATGAGAACAAGTTGGTAATTCCTTATATACCTGTGTTTTATGCTTATTGCACACTTTATAAAACACAAACTAGACCGGTAGCATGCCAGTCTTTGCCTAAAATACTGCTAGCGGTACGTGGTACCCCAGTAGGGCACACGACAAACTGAGCATACATTTTCCAGAATCAATATGCATTGATACTCTTGTTTTAGTAGTGTCTGCTCTACGCACAATTTGAGTAGTTGAGACAACTTTTCTAATGATAGCCTTTTTAATATCTCTCTTACAGTAAAATAATGTTTAATGTGTTTTGGTGTCCATATGACTGACTCTGTTGGATCAAACCTCCGATGCAAATAGCAAGTTGAAACCGCTTGTCAAAGAGGAAGATGGAATCTCTCAACTTTGTTGCTGTGCGAGGCAGGGGGAGGGGGCTCTTGATGTGTGTGTAAACCGTAGAGTAAGTGGCGAAGCGAGAGGTTTCACTCTTGCTAAAACTGAGACTTGCATCTTGTCATTCTATACAAATCTCTGGTGTAAATGATAAGACTCAGAAGAGCGAAGGAGATGAGACCAAAAATACAGCATGAGAACAAGCGGACAAACGCTCATAAAAATAAAATAACAAACCTCGATTCTTGCGATAGGTGTTTTGAAATATCGCACAAAAACATGCATTCTAATTAATTCAATATTTTGCCCAGCCCTACTTGGGCAGATGAATGGCTTTCACTTGATCGCCAAAATCTTTAACAGTAGATTCAATTAGATGGGCTATAGCCAAGGCCCTAGTATTTAAAAGACTTGTTCTGGTTTGTCATTCAGCCTTTGGGTTAGTGTAAGGCTAGTGCAAGACTGATGAATTCCCTTATGTGCGCCTAGACAGGCCTCTGAACATTTTAACCATGTCAGGAAATATGAGTTCCATATAAACTGATTTCAAACCCTGAAGGTCAAATGGAGTGCAGTGTGGTTCTCTCTCCCTTCGCTACTTTAGAATAGTTTGAATGCTTCTCACTCTCAATCATGGTACTCACTGATTATCTTGCTTTCCTTGGACTCTCAATGATAGTGGCTCCTGTCCAGCACTAAGCATTTTAATTTAAGGTATTTTTTGGACTAGTTAATGAGAGAGGAAGGGAGGTTTGTTGTTAGGCTGAACTAACTGCTCCTAATTTACTGGCCTAATAAGAAACACTGCCGTTCTCTCGCCTTATATGGACTTCACTTCCTCAACAGTCAGTTAATCTGACCTGTGGTAAGTGTTGTGCAAGACAAGTTACACTGAAAGTTCACCAGCATTTGAAGTAAAGAAGCTTAAGCAATTATCCAGGAAGACACAACATCTGCTGCGGTGTAGCCAGTAACTGTTAAGATAGTGGTTGAACATATGTAGGTTACTAGTCCCAAATGGCCAGTGTGAAGTATGTGCCGCCACTACATGTATGCTGTTGCTACTAAAGGCTGACAAACAAAACAATGAAACCCTCTGAAATACTAGGCTGTAGCTAATTGATTCTACTTCCTACTAAGTTATTTTGGCATGTAGACACGGTTAGTTTGACCTCTGTGACAATTGAATGTGGTACTGTCTCATCAAGTGTTTAACTAGCGCTAGTAGTTTCTCTCTGAAAGCAATTGTGAAGTTGTCTCACCTGTTCCATATTTAGGTAAGATTAAGTACTCTGAGCGCGTGTATGATGCCTGCATGGAGGCCTTTGACTGCCTGCCCCTAGCTGCTCTTCTCAACCAACAGTTCCTGTGTGTACACGGCGGTCTCTCCCCAGAAATCAACTGCCTAGACGACATTAGGAAAGTAAGTTCACCTGGCACCTGATGAGAAAGTGATGTTTGAGTCCACGTTTGCCTACAAAACCAAGTGTGGATACATTTGGTTGATTTTAATCAGTGATCGATCACGTGTGTTTGTGTGTGTGTGTGTGTGTGTGTGCGCATATGCACGCGCTCCACAGTTAGACAGGTTTAAGGAGCCTCCAGCTTTCGGCCCTATGTGTGACCTGATCTGGGCTGACCCAGGAGAGGACTACGGCAGTGAAAAGACAGCAGAACACTTCAACCACAACTCAGTGCGAGGCTGCTCCTACTTTTTCAGGTACGGTACTAGTTCAGCACAATATGTGTCCAGTTTCAGATGTTTAAAAAATATATTATATTCAATAATACTGGCCAATGAAATCAAATGATACTCTTTGCCACTTGAATAGTTTCCATATCCTCTGAGTATTCAGGGATAGGTCTACATGATACAACAAATGCTGACACTACACATCCAAGTATAACTGATTTGAAATGGTTAAATTCCAGGCTGTATCACAACTGGCCATGATTGGGAGTCCCATAGGGCAGTGCACAATTGGCCCAGTGTCGTCTGTCATTGTAAATAAGAATTTGTTCTTAACTGACTTGCCTAGTTAAATAAAGGTTTAATTTTAAATTCTGTAAAGTGAGTGTGGAAGAGGTGAGAAAATTGTCTATCAACAATGACAACCCACCGGCGTCTGACAACGTAGATTAAAAATGACTGAGGATAATAGTGGACGGTATTGCCACCCCTATTTGCCATATCTTCAGTTTAAGCATAGTAGAAAGTGTGTTCCCTCAGGCCTGGAGGGAAGCAAAAGTAATTCTACTACCCAAGAATAGTAAAGCCCCCTTGACTGGTTCGAATAGCTGACCAATCAGCCTGTTACCAACCCTTAGTAAACTTTAAGAAAAAATAATTTGACCAGATACAATGCTAATTTATTGTAAAATGAATTGAGACTTTCAGCATGCTTATAGGGAAGGACATTCAACAAGCATGGCACTTGCACAAATGACTGATTGGCTGTCAGAAATTGATAAAAATATTGTGGGAGCTGTTTTGCCTGACTTCAGTACAGATTTTGACATTATCGATCATAATCTCCTCCTCCTGTAAATGCATATGTGTTATGGCTTTACACCCCCTGCTATATTGTGGATAAAGAGTTACCTGTCTAACAGAACACAGAGGGTGTTCTTTAATGGAAGCCTCTCAAACATAATCCAGGTAGAATCAGGAATTCCCCAGGGCAACTGTCTAGGCCCCTTTTTTCAAGCTTTACTAATGACATGCTTGAGTAAAGCCAGTGTCTGTATGCGGCTGACTCAACACTATACACATCAGCTAATACAGTGAATGAAATCACTGCAACACTTAACAAACAGCTGCAATTAGTTTCAGAATGGGTGGCAAGAAAAAGTTAGTCCTAAATATAACAAAAAATATTAAGCATTGTATTTGGGACAAATCATTCACTAATCCCTAAACCTCAACTAAATTTTATATTAAATAATGTGGAAATTGAGCAGATTGAGGTGACTAAACTGCTTGGAGTAACCCTGGATTGTAAAATGTCATGGTCAAAAACATGTTAATACAACAGTAGCTAAGATGGGGAGAAGTCTGTCCACAATAAAGTGCTGCGCTGACTTTTTAACACTATCAACAAGGCAGGTCCTTACAGGCCCTAGTTTTGTCGCACCTGGACTACTGTTCAGTCGTGGTCAGGTGCCATAGAGGGACTTCTGAAAATTAAATTTGGCTCAGAACAGGGCAGCACTGCTGACCCTTAAATGTTCAGAGAGCTAACATTAATAATATGCATGTCAATCTCTCATGGCTCAAAGTGGAGGAGATTGACTTCATCGCTACTTGTTTTTGTAAGAAGTGTTGACAAACTGAATGTACTGAGCTGTCTGTTTAAACTACTAGCACACAGCTCGGACACCATGCATACCCCACAATAATATATTGTGTATAAACCCCAGTAAAAGCCAGCCCAGCAGCCACATTGAGATCTGTCTCTAATGGCACCCTATTCCCTATAGGGCCCTGGTCAACAGTAGTGCACTATATAAGGAATAGGGTGCCATTTAAGACTTACACCACGTCTCCTTGCTGGCTGTAGCTGTGAACTCCTGTTCTTGACTGCTGGATCAGCTATCAGAGCTCATAAATACCACTGCCTTGCCTCTGCTCTACTTTGGCCTCACTAGTTAATTAAACCCTGCCTACCTCCCAGGCCAGAGGGAAATACACAATGTATTTTCAAAAGTAAAGAACTGCTAGAGAACGCTTCTAATGGTTTTACTCAAAGAATCTGTCACGTTGCATGGTTGCCAGACTGACTCTGTGAGGTCCAGATTTAATTCCACTGGCTGTTCTAATAGTTTTTTTTCTCTCTGTCTTGCCTTGCAGTTACCCGGCTGTATGTGACTTTTTGATAAATAATAACTTGTTGTCGGTAATAAGAGCACACGAAGCACAGGATGCAGGGTAAGTTTTTTAACTTTTTTTGATCACTTAACGTTACCAAAAATAGCTATTTATTTTTCTCTTCACTATTGTGCTGTCAAACTAAAATAATTGTCTCATCCCAGGTATCGGATGTACAGAAAAAGCCAGACTACAGGCTTTCCTTCATTAATTACAATCTTCTCAGCACCAAATTACCTAGATGTGTACAACAACAAAGGTTTGTGTACTCCTTATATCAAGACAGTGTGTGAGTGTTTTATGCACAGTCTTATATAGCTGTTATGTTTACTAGCTGGGATTGGCGTTCCCTTCTTCTGTCTGGCCTATTCTGTCTCCAAAATATGACAATTTGCCAATGTGTTACAAGTGCTACTTTTGCCAGTGCTACATTTTCTGTATGTCAGAATGGCTAAGTGTATCATTATTTTTGTTCTTGCTCCTACTTCCAGCTGCTGTATTAAAGTACGAGAACAATGTGATGAACATTCGGCAGTTCAACTGCTCCCCCCACCCCTACTGGCTGCCCAACTTTATGGACGTCTTCACGTGGTCTCTGCCATTTGTTGGAGAGAAAGGTATGCATGTGGTCCCCGTCCAAACTCAGTGTTTCAGAGTTAAGAATGCGGAGTAGAATGCCAGAAAGGAGCATTGGCACATTCTAGTGTAATAGGTCTGCACCCAAAAAGATGCAGCAAAGAGTGTTTTGGTGGTGGTGCTAACCTGAGCTGTGGTGCTGCCGCCTCTCCCTTCCCAACAGTGACAGAGATGCTGGTGAACGTGCTGAACATCTGCTCTGATGATGAACTCATGTCGGAAGGAGACGACCTGTGTGAAGGTAAGAGGAACAGCCAGGATTTCACCCTCGCTGGTCCACAGGTTGCAAAGCGCACACCTTGGATATCACATTTTATTAGTCACGTACTGAATACAACCGGTACAACTTTACAGTGAAATGCTTACTTAAGAGCTCCTAACCAACAATGCAGTTTAAAAAAATACAGATAAGAATAAGAAAGAAAAGTAACAAGTAATTAAGGAGCAGCAGTAAAATAACAATAGCGAGACTAAATACAGATATACAGGGGGGTACTGGTACAATGTGTGGGGGCACCGGTTAGTTGAGGTAATATGTACAGTTGAAGTCGGAAGTTTACATACACTTAGGTTGGAGTCATAAACTAGTTTTTCAACCACTCCACACATTTCTTGTTAAGGACGGTAGCGTCCCACCTCACCAACAGCCAGTGAAAGTGCAGGGCTCCAAATTCAAAACAACAAAAATCTCAGAATTAAAATTCCTCAAGCATACAAGTATTTTGCACCATTTTAAAGATAAAATTCTCTTTAATCCAGCCACAGTATCTGATTTAAAAAATGCTTTACAGCGAAAGCATCACTAACATTGTGTTAGGTCAGCACCAACTCACAGAAAAACACAGCCATTTTTTCCAGCCAAAGAGAGGAGTCACAAAAAGCACAAATAGAGAAAATTAATCACTAACCTTTGATCTTCATCAGATGAGACTCATAGGACTTCATGTTACACAATACATGTATGTTTTGTTCAATAAAGTGCATATTTATATAAAATCAAATTTTACATTTGTGCGTTACATTCAGTAGTTCTAAAACGTGGTGATTGTGCAGAGTGCCACATCTATTTACAGAAATACTCATAAATGTTGATGAAAATACAAGTTATACATGGAATTAAGATACTTCTCCTTAATGCAAACGCTGTGTCAGATTTCAAAAAAACTTTACGTAAAAAGTAAACCATGCAATAATCTGAGTACAGCGTTCAGACAACAAAGCAGCCAAAAAGATAGTCAACAGAAGTCAGAAATAGCATTATAAATATTCACTTACCTTTGATGATCATCAGAATGCACTCCCAGGAATCACAGTTCCACAAATGTTTGTTTTGTTCGATAATGTCCATCATTTATGTCCAAATAGCTTCTTTTGTTAGGGCATTTGGTAAACAATTCCAAAAGCGTGTTCAGGTCCAGCCGCACATCGGACGAAAAGCTCAAAAAGTTCCGTTACAGCCCGTAGAAACTTGTCAAACTTGTCAAAGTATAGAATCAATTTTTAGGGTGTTTTTATCATAAATCTTCAATAATGTTTCAACCGGAGAATTCCTATGTCTGTGGAAAAGTAATGGAACGAGAGCTAACTCTCTCTTGACCGCGCCTCAGAGCCTGTGGCACTCTGCCAGACACCTGGCTCATTCCTCTCTCATTTGGTCCCACTTCACAGTAGAAGCCTCAAACAAAGTTCTAAAGACTGTTGACATCTAGTGGAAGCTGTAGGAAGTCCCTATTGTAGATGTTGGGATATTGGTTGCGTTAAACTACAAGTCTCAGATTTCCCACTTCCTGGTTGGATTTTTCTCAGGTTTTCGCCTGCCATATGAATTCTGTTATACTCACAGACATCATTCATAGTTTTGGAAACGTCAGTGTTTTCTATCCAATACTATAATAATAATATGCATATATTAGCATCTGGGACAGAGTAGCAGGAAATTTACTCTGGGCACCTTATTCATCCAAGCTACTCAATACTGCCCCTCTGTCACCAAGAAGTTAATAAACCATAGTTTTGGCAAGTCGGTTAGGGCATCTACTTTGTGCATGACACAAGTAATTTTTCCAACAATTGAACACCTTCCTAATATTTAGCTGCACCCCCTTTTTTCCTCTGAACAGCCTCAATTCGTTGGGGCATGGACTAATGTGTTGTTTTGTAGACTTGGCGTATGTCAAATGGTAGAAACCATTGCAATGCAATATGAAATCTCCAACATTGCTTAGGATATTTTTTCCCCCTTGTATTTAATGAGAAGACGGTGGAATACCAGCGGTACGCAAAGAGGTCATCCGGAATAAGATCCGAGCCATTGGGAAGATGGCCAGAGTCTTCTCTGTTCTCAGGTGAGAAGGTCTCTCTCTCAGTATCACACCAGACAGCATTATATTGTGTCCCAAATTGCACCCTCCTCCCTGTATAGTGCACTAGTTTTGACCAGGGCCCTAGGGCTTTGGCTATAAGTAGTACACTTTAGGGAATAGGTTGCCGTTTCAGACGCACCCAAAGACTAAAGACCTTGAGGTTGGGAGTAGACTGAAGTCTATTTTTAGTTTAGACTTGAGTCTAGTTCATGACATGACTGAAGTCAGTTAAGTGCATAATGAAGTAATGTTTGAAAACACAGTGCTGGTTCTGAGGTTTAATAAGCAGGCAAAAGTGAGTCACGACACAGCACCGTGGTGAGGCTGTGTAATGACATTAGCCAGCCACTCAAATGCAATGGGGAAAGGGAGATGCAGATCGGTACATAGATCCTAGAATTCACACATGTTCTATAGGTAGGTCTATTAGTGGCCCATATACAGGGATGTCATTGGATGCTACAGAGGAGTGTTTTAACGTAACTACATAAGTTAACTTCTCCTTTCTCTCCTGTTTCTCTCTCGTTCTTCAGGGAGGAGAGTGAGAGTGTGCTGACACTCAAAGGACTGACCCCAACTGGATCGCTGCCTCTAGGAGTGTTATCAGGCGGCAAACAGACCTTGCAGACTGGTAAGTGTTCCTTTCACCCTCCCTCATCCTCCCGTGTCTACCCTCACCCTGCTGTCTCTGTCCTCCTCTCTCTTGTACCCCCAGCTCCACCCGTTTCCCATGCCCTACCCTCAGAGGGCCCTGGGGTGCCATGCATTTTTAACCTGCACTAGAGACACAGCCTTACCTCAGTCACAGTAAACCGAAGGATGTACACTTCACTCAATGTTTTGCATTTTGACATGAATAAGTTCACTTTCAGGGAAAAAAACATAATATACCCAGCTCTTCTGGAAACCATCACTGTCGCTGATGCCTACACCTGGCCTTTGTTAATATACATTAGATGAACATCATGTTAGATTGCTGCCCTCACTCCTGGTCACTATACTGGTCACTATAAAGGGAAGATGTTTTGATTTGGGACACAACCTTCGTCTGTCTTGGGCTCTGTATCAAGCCAGCTGTCCCCGTGGGGTAGAGGGGGGACTGTGGGAGGGTGTCCGGGGGGTCGGCTCAGAGCCGCCTGTCACTGAAGTGGCCGTAGCCCTGATCTAAAGGTCAACCAGCCCAGCCAGCGGGGGAAATACACACACACACACACACACCAGGCCTGTCAGCAGGAAGGAGAGAAGGGCATGTTGGGGGCTGGTCTCCCAGGCGAGGCGGAGGTGTACTGAACGTCGCCACAAAGCTGTGAGCACTCAGAGAGAAACCACACGACGTGACCTTTACCAGAATGCCATTGTCTGTCTCAGGCTGCGTCCCAAATGCCATCCTATTCACAATCGAGTGCACTGTTTATGACCAGACCCCCATTAGTAATTGGGACGCACCCTGTGTCTTTCGCCCCTCCAGTCTGACCAAGGCTTTAACATTGAGGAGGCTAGGCTGACTGGCCAAGTTAAAACCCTGGATAGGTTGTGTGTTCTGGTTCATTACATCCCTGTTTGTCTTCACTGCTACCTGACAGTGCTCCGGTGATGTTTAGGGAAATGCTGAGCCGTTTTGACTGCAGTGCCAGTGCTCTTTGAAAACTAAAGTGGGAAATGCCTTACTTTAGCTATTGTATTCAGAGTTCTGTTATGGTCTCAGAGCTAGATTCACCATGTGTTATTCAGAGTGACACCAGTAACAGAGCACCTCATTAAGAACAAGTTGAATAGAAAGATTAAAGCTGTCATCTCCTTTGAGAACTGAGCCATAACACACTTCATTAAGCAATGGACAATCTCTGTCCATCCACATCTAAGCCCTCATGACCCTTTAACAGCAGCTAGCAACCTAGATCTCCTGCAGGCCGCTCTCACTGGTACTGTCCTAGATGACACTCTGTTCCCTATAGTGGCCTACTGTTGACCAGAGCCTTGTGGGTGCTCCTAATCCTAAAATAATAAATTGTCATTAGGGAGGCGGACTCTCATCACACTAAAAACGTTTTGAGGTGTATTTGAATTGTGCTGTTGCTCAGGGAGTAGCCTTTATAAGCATGTATAACCTGTTTTCCTGGTTGGTTGGCTCTGTCTGTTCTGTTATTGATGTTATTTGGTCTCTGCATTGATGACTCACTTTTCTCCTTCTCACCACTACTCACATTGACATAGCTGCCGCTGAGGCCGCGGAGGCCAAAGGTACGCAAGTGGTCCCCGGATCCCTCCCTCAGTGTCTTGTCCTTGTTTAACTTTTAACGTTTTCAAATGGGGCCTGCTTTAAATGTTCTATGCACTCCTGTTTTTGTCACTTTTGAAATGTTTGTTTTGTTATTCTTGTTGTATGTTCACTGTGTGTGGTTCATGAAATGCTTTGTCATGGATTGATGTACGTCACTTTGCAAAATGGCTGCTCTTGCATTACCCGTGCCTGCAACTACTGTGTGTGTGTGTGTGTACACAGTTGAAGTTGGAAGTTTACATACATCTTAGCCAAATACATTTAAACTCAGTTATACACAATTCCTGACATTTAATCCTAGTATAAATTCCCTGTCTTAGGTCAGTTAGGATAACCACTTTATTTTAAGAATGAAATGTCAGAATAATAGTAGTTATTTTTCAGCTTTTATTTCTTTCACCACATTCCCATTGGGTCAGAAGTTTACATACACTGAATTAGTATTTGGTAACATTGCCTTTAAATTGTTAAACTTGGGTCAAATGTTTCAGGTAGCCTTCCACAAGCATCCCACAATAAGTTGGGTGAATTTGGCCCATTCCTCCTGACAGAGCTGGTGTAACTGAGTCAGGTTTGTAGGCCTCCTTGCTCGCACATACTTTTTCAGTTCTGCCCACACATTTTCTATAGGATTGAGGTCAGGGCTTTGTGATGGCCACTCCAATACCTTGACATTGTTGTCCTTGCCACAACTTTGGAAGTATCCTTGTGGTCATTGTCCATTTGAAGATCCATTTGCGACCAAGCTTTAACTTCCTGACTGATGTCTTGATGTTGCTTCAATATATCCACACAATTTTCCTACCTCATGATGCCATCTATTTTGTGAAGTGCACCAGTCCCTCCTGCAGCAAAGCACCCCCACAACATGATGCTGCCACCCACGTGCTTCACGTTTGGGATGGTGGACTTCGGCTTGCAAGCCTCCTCCTTTTTCCTCCAAACATAATGATGGTCATTATGGCCAAACAGTTATATTTTTGTTTCATCAGACCAGAGGACCTTTCTTCAAAAAGTACGATTTTTGTCCCCATGTGCAGTTGCAAACCATAGTCTGGCTTTTTATGGCGGTTTTGGAGCAGTGGCTTCTTCCTTGCTGAGTGGCCTTTCAGGTTATGTTGATGTAGGACTAGAGGTCGACCGATTATGATTTTTTTTTTTTTTTCGCCGACACCGATTATTGGAGGACCAAAAAAAGCCTATACCGATTTAGAAATAAAAATATATATATATATATATATATATACACGTATGTATTTGTAATAATGACAATTACAACAATACCGAATTAACACTTTTTTCTTTTACCTTAATATAATACATCAATAAAATCAAATTGGCCTCAAATAAATAATGAAACATGTTCATGTAAAAAAGCTAACGTTTAAGTTCCTTGCTCAGAACATATGAAAGCTGGTGGTTCCTTTTAACATGAGTCTTCAATATTCCCAGGTAAGAAGTTTTAGGTTGAAGTTATTACAGGAATTATTGGAATATTTCTATACGATATTCTATGGAATATCTATACGATTTGTATTTCATATACCTTTGACTATTGGATGTTCTTATAGGCACTTTAGTATTGTCAGTGTAACAGTATAGCTTCCGTCCCTCTCCTCTCCCCAACCTGGGCTCGAACCAGGAACACATCGTCAACAGCCACCCTCGAAACATCGTTACCCATCCCTCCACAAAAGCCGCGGCCCTTGCAGAGTAAGGGGAATAACTACTCCAAGTCTCAGAGCGAGTGACGTCACCGATTGAAACGCTATTCGCGCAAACCCCGCTAACTAGCTAGCCATTTCACATCGGTTACACCAGCCTAATCTCGGGAGTTGATAGGCTTGAAGTCCTAAACAGTTCAATGCATGAAACATTGCGAAGAGCTGCTGGCAAATGCACTAAAGTGCTGTTTGAATGAATGCTTACGAGCCTGCTGCTGCCTACCATCGCTCAGTCAAATATCAAATCATAGACTTAATTATAACATAACGCACAGAAATAGGAGCCTTTGGTCATAGTTTCTGGGTTCGACCATATCAATCATTTCGAAAACAAATGTTTATTTTAGTGAAATACGGAACCGTTCCGTATTTTATCTAACGGGTGGCATCCCCAAGTCTAAATATTGCTGTTACATTGTACAACCTTCAATGTTATGTCATAATTATGTACAATTCTGGCAAAATAATTACGGTCTTTGTTAGGAATGAATGGACTTCACATAGTTCGCAATGAGCCAGGTGACCCAAACTGCTGCATATACCCTGACTGCTTGCACGGAACGCAAGAGAAGTGACACAATTTCCCTAATAGGAAATTCATGTTAGCAGGCAATATTAACTAAATATGCAGGTTTAAAAATATATACTTGTGTATTGATTTTAAAGAAAGGCATTGATTTTAATGGTTAAGGTTTGGTGCTAAATCATCACTCGTTTGGCGAAGTAGGCTGGGATTCGATGAGAAATTAATAGGCACTGCATCGATTATATGCAATGCAGGACACGCTAGATAAACTAGTAATGTCAACCTAGTGATTATATTAAGATTGTCTTTTATAAGATAAGTTTAATGCTAGCTAGCAACTTACCTTGGCGTAACAGGTAGTCAGCCTGCCATGCAAGCTCCTCGTGGAGTGCAATTTATGGCAGGTGGTTAGAGCTTTGGACTAGTAACCGGAAGGTTGCAAAAATGAATCCCCAAGCTGACAAGGTAAATAATTTGTCGTTCTGCCCCTGAACAAGGCAGTTAACCCACCGTTCCTAGGCCTTCATTGAAAATAAGAATGTGTTCTTAGCTGACTTGCCTAGTTATATAAAGGTGTAAAAAAAAAAAAATGGATGATTTCGGCCAAATCGGTGTCCAAAAATGCCGATTTCCGATTGTTATGAAAACTTGAAATCGGCCATTCCGATTAATCGGTCGACCTCTCCTCTGGATCTAGATACTTTTGTACCTGTTTCCTCCAGCATCTTCACAAGGTCCTTTGCTGCTGTTCTGGAATTGATTTGCACTCTTCGCACCAAAGTATGTTCATCTCTAGGAGACAGAACACGTCTCCTTCCTGAACAGTATGACGGCTGCGTGGTCCCATGGTGTTTATACATGCGTACTATTATTTGTATAGATGAATGTGGTGCCTTCAGGCGTTTGGAAATTGCTCCCATGGATGAACCAGACTTGTGGAGGTCTACAAAAAAAAAATCTGACGTCTTGGCTAATTTCTTTTGATTTTCCCATGATGTCAAGCAAAGAGACACTGAGTTTGAAGGTAGTCCTTGAAGTACATCCACGGGTGCACCTCCAATTGACTCAAATGATGTCAATTAGCCTATCAGAAGCTTCTAAAGCCAATTTTCCAAGCTGTTTAAAGGCACAGTCAACTTATTGTGTAAACTTCTGACCCACTGGAATTGTGATAAAGTGAATTATAAATTAAATAATCTGTCTGTGAACAATTGTCGTAAAAATGACTTCTCATGCATGAAGTAGATATCCTGACCGACTTGCCAAAACTATAGTTTGTTAACAAGAAAAGTGTGGAGTGGTTGAAAACAAGTTTTAATGACTCCAACCTAAGTGTATGTAAACTTCCGACTTCAATGGTATGTATATTGTTATATTTTAGTGGCAAGAAAAAGTATGTGAACCCTTTGGAAATACCTGGATTGCTGGATAAATTGTATCTGATCTTCATCTAGGTCACAACAATAGACAAACACATTTTGCTTAAACTAATAACAAACAATTATACGTTTTCATGTCTTTATTGAACACACCGTGTAAACATTCAGTGCAGGGTGTAGGAAGTACGTGAATCATTGGATTAAATAACTGGTTGACCCTCCTTTTTTGGCAGCAATAACCTCAAAATTTTCTGTAGTTGCGGATCAGACCTGCACAGCAGTCAGAAGGAATTTTGGACCGTTCCTCTTTACGGAACTGTTTCAGTTCAGCAATATATGGGATGTCTGGTGTGAACTGCTCTCTTGAGGTCATGCCACAGCATCTCAATTGGGTTGAGGTCAGGACTATGACAGGGCCACTCCAGAAGGCGTATTTTCTTCTTTTGAAGCTATTCTGTTAATTTACTTCTGTGATTTGGGTCGTTGTCCTGTTGCATCACCTCTGTTAAGCTTCAATTGGCAGACAGATAGCCTAACATTCTCCTGCAAAATGTCTTGATAAACTTGGGAATTCATTTTTCTGTCAATGATAGCAATCTGGCCATGATGCTCCCTCCAATTTACTTTACAGTTGGAATGAAGTTTTGATGTTGGTGTTCTATGCCTTTTGTTCTCCACACAGTGTTGTGTGTTCCTTCCAAACAACTCAACTGTAGTTTCATCTGTCCACAGAATATTTTGCCAGTAGCGCTGTGGAACATCCAGGGACAGCAGTGGCTTCTTCCGTGGTGTCCTCCCATGAATACCATTCTTGTTTTAGATAAATCTCTGAAACAACCTAACATCTCTGTTGACGAGTCTACAATATGCAAGTCTTTAGCTGACATTCTAGCATTCTTCTTAACCTCATTGAGCATTCTGCGCTGTGCTCTTGCAGTCATCTTTGCAGGATGGCCACTCCCAGGGAAAGTAGCAACAGTGCTGAACTTTCTCAATTTATAGACCATTTGTCTTACTGTAACCCTTTCCAGCTTTATGCAAATCAACAATTCTTAATCTTAGGTCTTCTGAGATATAGACGACAAGAAAAATACAATAATGTCAGTGTTATTAGTTTTAAGCACACTCTATTGTTGTGACTTAGATGAAGATCAGATCAAATTTGATGACCAATTTATTCCGAAATCCAGGTAATTCCAAAGGGTTCACATACTTTGTATGCATGCACCCCTTCGAACTAGTGGATGTGGCTATTTCAGCCACACCCATTGCTGACAGGTGTATAAAATCACGCACACAGCCATGTAATCTCCAAAGACAAACATTGGCAGTAGAATGGTGCGTACTGATGAGCTCAGTGACTTGCAATGTCATTGGATGCCACCTTTCCAACAAGTCAGTTTGTCCAATTTCTGCCCTGCTAGAGCTGCCCGGTGGAAAAGTCTAGGCGCAACAACGGCTCAGCCGTGAAGTGGTTGGCGACACATGCTCACAGAACTAGACCACAGAGTGCTGTAGCGCATAGCATGTAAAAAATCACCTGTCTTCTGTTGCAACACTCACTACAGAGTTCACAACTGCCTCTGGGAGCAACATCAGCACAATAAATGTACGTTGAGAGCTTTATGAAATGGGTTTCCGTAGCTGAGCAGCTGCACACAAGCTTAAGATCACCATGCATAATGCCAAGCTTCGGCTGGAGTGGTGTAAAGCTCGCCACCATTGGACTCTTGAGCAGTGGAAACTCGTTCTCTGGAGTGATGAATCACGCTTCACCATCTGGCAGTCCGACAGAAGAATCCTGTGCCAATGCATAGTGCTAACTGTAAAGTTTGGCGGAGGAGGAATAATGGTCTGGGGCTGTTTTTCATGGTTCGGGCTAGGCCTCTCAGTTCCAGTGAAGGGAAATATTAAAGCTACAGCATATGACTTTCTAGACGATTCTGTGCTTCCAACTTTGTGGCAACACTTTGGGGATGCCTCCTACCTGTTTCAGAAATTTCCATACAGAAATAGTTTGTCACGATAAGTGTGGAAGAACTTGTTCGACGAGCAGGTGTCCACATACTCATGGTAGTGTACATAATAGGACTCACATGCCCAAGCAGTGGGCTCTTCATTTGGCAGGAAAGACTAGCTTGAACCTCAACCTGCACCAGACAGTTACGTTATTCCTAAGGCCGTAGGGGCATTGCAAGATCTGGACCATGGTAATATAAAGGCTACGCCCAAACAGTCGTCACAGATACAGAGAGTCAGACATTAGGCCTAGCAGTGATTTGTAGACAAACTGTAGGCAGAGGCCACATGGGTGAGAGTTGGGGTTGCTGGTTTCCTTTCCACTGGTCCAGGAAGCTGGTCCCTGAGCAAAGCCAGCGAAGACTTCTAGCCCTCCCATCATCACTAATGGAGATGGAACATACCTCCTCCTGGCTATCCAGGGATATTTTCAGTCTAATCCTGTTATGCTACTTGGCTGTTGCTACTCTGTCACTGTCTGCTCCTGTTGACATGTTACCATCTTAGCACTCAGATACTCTCCTTGACCGCATGCACATTTTTGAAGTAGTATAGGTAGTTTGGTTTCTGTCCAATGATATTATGTTTATCCGAGCATGTTTTATGTACGACTCACCTATTAAGTACCACTGTTTGCCTTTCCTTGCAATGATTCATTTCTCACTGATGTTAAGAGGTATTAAGGCGTTTGTGACACTTCAGCTGTTAGTTATAACTCCAGATCTCTGGTTGTGTGCTAAAGTGCCCATTTGAGTGCAGTTTTATAGATCACATCGTCATAAAATCAACTCAAACTACCATTTTAGGGTGTTATTTTCCTGTTATTCTAAATGTTCACATTCTTTGAAACATTATGGGAAAAAATGGAATAGTTACTTACTGTATATGTTTTCTTTGTGGTTTCTCCTTGGAACTTGGAATGTTACAGTAAGTCCCACATTCACTATGAGGTGTTGTAGCTTGTTCAGTGGTTTTGCCAACCGTATAGTTTCTGTCCACACGACTTGCTGTGTTTCTGTGTATTCAATGTATGTCTGCACTGTTTTCAGTCAGTCAGCTATTACCTGCATTTGGTAACAAAATAACTTGGAGTTCACTAAGGGCATACAATTTGACCGAATCAAGGCAAAACTGAGAATCTGCACAAAAAAACTGTAAATTGTTTCATTTTGCAGGTTTTACCTACAATTCCTTATAGCAGATCCTTCAAATACACTGAACAAAAATATAAACGCAACATGTAAAGTGTTGGTCCCATGTTTCATGAGCTGAAACAAAAGATCCCCAAAATGTTCCATACGCACTAAAAGCTTATTTCTCATGTTGTGCACAAATTTGTTTACATCTCTGTTAGTGAGCATTTCTCTTTTACCAAGATAATCCATCCACCTGACAGGTGTGGCATATCAGGAAGCTGATTTAACAGTGATCATTACACAGGTTAACCTTGTGCTGGGGACAATAAAAGGTCACAACACAATGCCAGAGATGTCAAGTTTTGAGGGAGCGTGCAATTGGCATGCAAACTGCAGGAATGTCCACCAGAGCTGTTGCCAGAGAACTGGATGCTAATTTCTCTACCATAAGCCGTTTCCAACGTCGTTTTGGAGAATTTGGCAGTCCAACCGGCCTCACAACCCCAGACCACATGTATGGCGTCGAGTGTGTGAACGGTTGGCTGATGTCAGCATGCTATGTATGTGCTGGGGTTATGGTATGGGCAGGTGTAAGCTATGGACAACGGGCACAATTGCATTTTATCGATGGCAATTTGAATGCACAAAAATACCATGGCAAGATCCCGAGGCCCATTCTTTTTATAATAAAAGGTATCTGTATTTCCAGTCATGTGAAATCCATTGATTAAGACCTAATGCATTTATTTCAATTGACTGGTTTGCTCAAATGGACTAACTCAGTAAATTCAATGAAATTGTTGCGTTTTTTTATATTTTTGTTCAGTATAATGGCTAACTATTTTTCACTAACTAAATGTGTAAGTATTCAAAGCATTGTTTCCTTTGATTTTTAATTGTCCCTCTTTCGTTTCTTCCTTCCAGCCATTCAAGGCTTCTCTCCCAAAAGGAAGATCAAGGACTTTGCAGAGGCACAGAGCCTGGACAAAGTCAATGAGAGAATGCCCCCACGCAAGGATGGCCAGCAGCCAGTCAACCCAAATGCCCCCAAGAATGGCACAGACTAGACCTGGAGAGAGACCCCCTCTCATCCCCACCAGCCCCAGGCCATGGCCCTGTCTCATACACCCAAACTATCTTTGTCTCTTTTAACTCTGTCTTCTATCTCGCTCGCTCCCTCCTCACGTTCTCTCTCATCTTTCTCTCTCTGTCTCATTGAGAATTTGCCCCCAGCTGGCCTATACAGTTGGACAGGCACAGAACGTGGGTAGAGAAGATGGCACAGCATTGGGAGAATGGTTTCAGCCACCATGCCGTAAAACCATATGAATGAAACACATATTTTATTTATTCAATTAAATTATTAGGTATGTCATAGCTACAATTTTATGAAATCATACATTTCTAAGATGTTTAAATGTCTAAGCATACTGACATTCTTATAACAATGGTAAATGTCCGAGTGAAAACCGTGAAAACCATTTTGTAAATTTGAGTTGATGAATGAGGTGGTTATTGAAGGAGACCTTATCTGTTCTTAGTCAAGTTTTTCTATTTGATGTGTTTCACAAGGGAAACGTTGAGTGTGTCTGCTCTTATACATTTATATTTAAATTGTGTATTAACTGGAGAGAATTATTATGGGAACTAGATTTGAGACTCCATTGCAGAAGATTATTTATACCTCTAGTAGAAGTCCAGTAAAAACACCAGCTTTTTTTTTTGTCCAATTTCTTTGATGAAACCACTGAATGCTGTTTAGATATTCTTTGGGTCAATGTGTTCCTCCTGTATTTTAAAGTTAGGGTAAACTGTTTAATCTTTCAACCTTGAGAAACTGCCCTGGGGCAGCAGGTAGCCTAGAGATTTAAGATCATTGGCCCAGTCACTGGAAGGTCGCTGGTTCAAATCCCCAAGCCGACTAGGTGAACAATCTGTCTGTGCCCCTGAGCAAGGCACTTAAACCTAATTGTTCCTGTAAGTTGCTCGGGATAAGAGCATCTGCTAAATGACATGTGAATGTACATTTTCCAAATTATATGGAAAAAATTGTATATGGAAGAATTGATTCTAGTTTGCTACCATTATTGATGTGACGTGTCAAGGGATGGTGGTTAGTTTCTCTGGTTTTATGTGATCTGTATAGTGTTGGTGTTGCTTGCAGGCTGTCACCAACTAACATTTTTACCAGTGTGCTTAACTGCAAACAGCTGGGGGGTGTTATATAATATATTTAGATAATCTTCTGCAAAACCAAAGTCTGATTAAAAGGGGTTATAGACATACAGTATGTATTGGTACATCTCCAAGAAGACTCGGTGGTGGTGGCACTGCTATTTGGTTAGCTTTTCTGGGACATTGAGCTGAGAGTGGCCAACTGTTATGCAGAGTGATTTTCTGGCTGGGTAAAGAAACATACATACCAATCTAATATCAAGGAAGAACAACCAGTGTCCTCTTCTCAAGATGGAGGGGTAATATTTCCCATGGAGCAGATGGGGGGGAAAAAATGCTCATATTGTCCCAAAATGAACTGAAACTCCATGTTAATTTTAGATAAGATTTGTGTTATAATACTACTAATAATGACACTTTGATTTCATATTGCTCTCTACACTACAGAAAGGATGTTCTGGGGGTTTCTTGACTCCATCTGTTGATTTGATGCATATGTGTTAGATGACTCCAGTGTGATGAACGGAAGGGAAAGCTGGGCTCCAATCAAATGCTTTAGTTGCTAGCAGTTTGAGGAATGCTGTAGCCCGAAGAGTAGTAGATTGAGTCATTCTCAGTGATGCTGTGAGGATTGTTTTGGGTATTTCCTTTCTCTTTATCACGTATCCCACAGACTGACACAATTCTCAGTATTGGTGGTAGTGCAAAGTTGGGGGCAAACTACAGACTATACATTGATCATGCAGTAAAAAAAGAGAAGTAATTCCTGATGTTTCTTCTATGTTCATTTGAGTGTCTTGAGTATTATGGTCTTGACACCTTTTTGTCTTTATCACCTCCATGGCAGGAATGAGGACTGGACACTTTTGTAACACCTGCTCCGAACCCTTTAATGATTGACTTCTTTAGGACTTGTGACTCGAACCGGTGCTTAGAGTTTTAGCCCTAGATTTTTTGGGGGGCTAAAACTGCTTCTGACACATGTTATTCTATTGTCTTCAATCATTCAAGAAAAGCATTGATTTGTTATTCTCATGTGAATTTTCCCTTTTATAATATATTATACAGCTTTAAAACAAGTTGCTTTTAATGTGCCATGCCACTTCCTAAACAAACACCAACACCTGTGTGTGACTGGTGGGGGAGAATGGCCTGTTCTTGTGGTGTTCAGTGGTCAAGGAGAGATCCTGGAGCCTGTTTCAACTCAATGTGGGTCAGGTTCATTGAGTTGTCACTGCCTAGATGCTTATTTACAGACCCTTTTTGTTAGTAAAATAAAACATAATCTACTGTATTGTGGGTTCAGAAAATGGTCAAATGATGCTCTTTAAAAAAAAAAATCCCACATTCTCAACCGCTTAAAATGTTGGTTTGGTGTGAAGTTAGCTAGGACTTAGGGGGGGAAGTAGAGGCCCCATAGTAGGGCTGTATTCCTGACCTCTTGTCAATTTTTAAATATTTCTCAGAATGTACAGAAATGTCATTCAAAAGTGTTTAGCTGTTAAAAGGATAAATAATCCTTTCGTCAAGTACAGTACTTGTCATGCGAGGCCATGAAATCTTAATCTATGTAGATGAATCACTTGAAAAATAAAATGTAAATACTAAGCGTTTCCCTGTCCTGGCTGTCTGAGTTTTTAGCTCTGAGGATTTTACAATGGTATGCCAGATGCTTTCTCACGTCAATGCTCTTGTTAAATTCTAGTCTCCCTTGATCTAAGTTATTCTACATGTTGCTAATATTTTCTCTACATGTCAGGTTGAATGGGTGGATGCATGTCATTGGGTTCTTCAGTGTTTAAATGTTGAGCCCTAAATGTTGTTTATAAATATCACAATTCTACATAAGCAGGACTGTCATGTCAACAAAACATTTCATTTATTTTTTTTCATGCTTGAAATGTTAATCAGGTGGTACCTCTTCTACAATCAGAGATTTTAAAAAAAAAAGTGGCAACAATTGTTACAGAAAATGCTGTTCCTCAAGTAATGGTATATGGTCATTTCTCAGTTGGTTATGCAAAATGTAGAATGTTCTACACTGAAAAGATATAAGATAAAGGTCTCGCTCACTGAATGTGTTTACATTAGTCAGCAATGACTGTCTCAGTAATATTTAATATTGATAAAAGCTATTTACTGTTGGCTTACAGTATTCATCAAAGTTAGGCATATACAGTCAGCCAAGAGCAAATGTAGTATTATAAAATAAATTGCATATTATATCACATACTGTGCACTCACTCAAATGGCAATGACAAATCACAGGTAGAAAATGATATGGCTAATAAATAGTAAAAAGTGCAATAAGACATCTGTTCTTCGTAGAGAGGACTCCTCAGTCTATGGCTCATTTGTAGCTACAGTTGAAGTCAGAAGTTAACATACACTTATGGAGTCATTAACTTTTTTCAACCACTCCATACATTTCTTGTTAAAAAACTGTAGTTTTGTGAAGTCGGTTAGGACATCTACTTTGTGCATGACACAAGTAATTTTTAATAACAAGTAAATGATTTCACTGTATCAATTCCAGTGGGTCAAAAGTTTACATGCACGAAGTGCCTTTAAACAGCTTGTAAAAATTCAGGGAAATTAGAAGCTTCAATTGGAGGTGTACCTGTGGATGTATTTCAATGCCTACCTTCAAACTCAGTGCCTCTTTGCTTGACATCATGGGACATCAAAAGAAATCAGCCAAGACCTCAGGAAAAAAAAAATAGTAGTTCTCCACAAGTCTGGTTCATCCTTGGGAGCAATTTCCAAACGTCTGAAGGTACCACGTTCATATGTACAAAAGAGTACACAAGTATAAACACCATGGGACCACACAGCCGTCATAGCACTGAGGAAGGGGACGCGTTCTGTCTCCTAGAGATGAACGTACTTTGGTGTGAAGAGTGCAAATCAATCCCAGAACAGAAAAGGAGCTTGTGAAGATGCTGGAGGAAACGGGTACAAAAGTATCTATATCCAGAGCAAAACAAGTCCAATATCGGCAACTTGACAGGCCGCTCAGCAAGGAAGAAGCCACTGCTCCAAAACCGCCATTAAAAAAACCACTACGGTTTGCACATTGACAAAAATATCTAACTTTTTGGAGAAATGTCCTCTGTTCTGATTAAACAGAAATTGGAAATGTTTGGCCATAATGACCATTGTTATATTTGGAGGTAAAAGGGAGAGGCTTGCAAGTCAAAGAACACCATCCCAACTGTGAAGCATGGGGGTTGCATCATGTTGTGGGGGTGCTTTGCTGCATGAGGGACTGGTACACTTAAACTAGATGGCATCATGAGGTAGGAAAATTGTGGATATATTGAATCAACATTCAAGAAATCAGTCAGGAAGTTAAATCTTGGTCGCAAATGGATCTTCCAAATGGACAATGACCCCAAGGATACTTCCAAAGTTGTGGCAAAATGGTTTAAGGACAAAGTAAAAGGTATTGGAATGGCCATCACAAAGCTCTGACCTCAATCCTATAGAAAATGTGGGCAGAACTGAAAAAGCTTGTGCGAGCAAGGAGGCCTACAAACCTGACCCAGTTTCACCAGCTCAGTCAGGAGGAATGGGCTAAAATTCACCCAACTTATTGTGGAAGGCTACCCGAAACGTTTGACCCAAAGTTAAACAATTTAAAGGCAATGTTACCAAATACTATGTAAACTTCTGACCCACTGGGAATGTGATGAAAAAAATTACATCTGAAATAAATCACTCTATTATTCTGACTTCACATTCTTAAAATAAAGTGGTGATCCTAATTGACCTAAGACAGGGAATTTTTACTAGGATTAAATGTCAGGAATTGTAAAAAACTGAGTTTAAATGTATTTGGGTAAGGTGTATGTAAACTTCAACTATCTGTAAAACTATCCTAAAGACATGAGGTCAATGCACTAACTGCACTCAGCTCTGGCAGCCCTGCATTTGAGATCTTGGTACGGTCTGTGTGATCCTCCTGTTTCCTCTCCTCTCGATGGCGACATCAGACCCGTGGGGGTGGGGGCCTCAAAGCCTGGAAGATAAATTACATTGTTTAACTTAAGCCAGAAATTTTGTCTGAACATTTAATTAACCATCTCTTTAACTATTGTTGTCTATATATTAGCTATTTCTGTTTATTTTTAATACATTTGTCATTATGGGGTATTGTGTATAGATTGCTGAGTAAATGTTTGTATTCAATCCATTTTAGAATAAGTTTAACATAACAAAATGTTGAAAAAGTCAAGTGGTCTGAATACTTTCCGAAGGGACTATATATTGAAATCGAATGGATTTCTTTTTTTTTAAGCCCATTGCATTTGTTTAGGATGTATCCATCATAATAACTAGATACTGATATTCTCAACCATCACCTGTCGTACGGCCCTGAAGTCATGGGCTGGGGCTCGTGATTGGTTAGCAGCAGGAGGGGGTGGGGGCGGAACACCCTTTGGTCGCTTGGGCTGGAAATTGTAAAGAGATGCATTAGCTAATAGGCACAAGTCCAGTTCATGAACACAATAATGATGTCAACCAAACCCTACATTGAGATGATACTCTATAAATCAAAAGGTACTGTTACCTGTTGTGGCATAGTGTTGTTTTGGCTGGGGATTGGCAGTTTGTTATTGTGGTCGTTGTACACCTTATAGGTTTTCTGCTGGGTATGGTAGCTGGTGGATGAGCAGACAGTGACATTTTGTATTAATTTAACCTGTATTTATTCTGGAAGTCCCATAGTCCCAGAGTATATTTAAATTCATCAGAAGGGTCATCTTGTTGCAGTGAAGTCTTTATATACGGTCCACCTAGTGTACTCACCTAGGGAGAGTGGGGGACTGTTGTCTCTTCTTAAGGAACACAGCCACTACCCCAGCAATAGCAGCCAGGAGCAGCAGAGTGACTGTCACTACAATGGCAATCAGTCCTTCTACAATCACACAGAGAGGGAGACCGTTATGGCAAGGTCTATGAGCTGAATACATGAACGCACAGACCAAATCTTTTGGCAACACTTTACATGAAGATGTTCAAACACCTGTGTAGTAAAACACTAACACTCTAGTAACATTGTATTGACGTGGAAAGTATTATCACTTTTAACCACTGAAACCATGTTTATTTTAAATATATATATATTTTCTGGATGTCCTTAGCAAGGTCTAAAGGGCCTACCTCTGGAGAGACCTGTGAAGTGTTCATCCTTTGTATCACAGCTGGGAAGTAACCATCCTGGCTCACACTGGCACTCCATTTTGTGATTACACACCTGTAGTGGCACAACACAGAAACACACACATTATTATAATGGATTTTCTACAATTCTATTTTATTGTTTGTGGTGTGACCTGGAAAGATCTGCCCCAAACCGAGTGAAACGGAGGACATTTGTCAATGGCCTATGTTCCTTATAAGAGCCAAGGAAGTCATCCTCAAGCTCACAAACACCAGAGACAGGGGCCGCTTGAAGCACTGTACTCACAGCATGTCCTTTACATAGTGCTGAGCAGTTGGTGACTCTAGGTCCGTAGGCCGTCTCAAAATCCACACATTCATTCTGGCTGCACACCTTGGAATAGAAGATGGGGAAATGGGAACAAGGGTTAAGAGAAAATAACACTCACCACATTAAATCTGACGTCTCGTTTAATTTCCCCAAAACACAGCTAGAGGTACAGAAGCCTTTTTTTTTTTAATCACTACACCTTTCCATCATTACACTTGGTCCCAGTGTCCACCTGTCCAAAATCACTGGTGTGATCATCGTAGAATGAGGCTTTGCAGTCTGAGAATGTCACCATGCGACCATAGTTGGGGTTGTCATTACCGTTCTTGCAGAAGAGTTTCCCACACTGCACATCTCTACAGAGGAGAACGGGGAAATCATATCAGTGATACACTGCTTCAGTAATGAACACTATAATTTGAGTAGGAAAAACGGTCTATTAAAATAGCATGGTATTGCTTGTCGGGACTCACTGTCTCTGGCAGGGGATGTACTGGTCCTTTGAAGGCCGTTTACAGTAGGCGTAGTACAGTCCTCTGGTGTTCTGCTCATAGCAGTACGTTCTGGCGGTTTCAGCAGCTAAGGAGGGGATAACGCCCAATGTTACACAATGCGTTAGAGTAGTAGTGAAGCTACCATGTGTGTCCTCTGTCCACACTAATACACTACAGATGGAAAATGACAGGCAACAGTAAGGTTGCTATGTGAGAATAGGAACCAGAAGAGCTACCTACATCACCTAAACAAATGAAAGGTGCATCCGTGTTGTTGAGACGGAAGGAAATGCTTTCACTTACATGGTCCATACATTTTCACACACTGGGTGTGGTGCTGTGGACACTGGCCGTTGTTGCAGTACCCACGTCCTCCATCACAGGGAATTCCGTTGACAGTGAAGACGTCCTCGGGACAGTCGGCCGATTTCCCTGTGCAGTATTCTGGCAAGTCACAGTCATCATGCTTCATTCTGCACTCTCTGGACGAGGACAATATCTGAGGAGAGAGTGGTTGTTGCCATGTGTCGTATCACTAGCGTGATCGTCTTCCCGCAGCCGACTGCCATGAGTATGGCAAGATAGTCTATAAGCTTGGTGAAAGACGTGTCATGCTGCAACTGCACTCTGAATCTACTCCGTTTGCTGAAAAAGTTCAAAACTAGCCTGTCTGACACGCAGACCCACTTGGGACACAGCAAGCTGCTTTTGCCAGACAAGTTCTTAACAATACGTATCCAAGACTATGGCATTTTTATTATTGTGATGCTATGAAAAATATTCTCCTTAAATTCCTTTACTTTAAGTTTCATAAAATGAGAGTGAAAGTCAAATGTCTTTAATTTACTTTTACATTTGAGTCAAACAGTCTGACATAGTTATGCGTGTCTGCTGCATGTCCACAAGAGGGCTTTTGTATCAAAGGAACACAGAAGGAAGTAGAGTGGACAGAGGGAAGATTTCAATTGCAAACTCCTTGTCTCTTTCTCAAAACCCATTGGAGGAGAAGGTCAGAGGGGAGGGACTTCTGGCTTATTCATCCAATGGGTTTAAGAAGATGAGGAGAGAGGAGTAATGCAATTGAGATCTTCCCAGAGCAGAGGCATGGTTGAACTGCGGTCTGCTCTCACCCAGTGGTGGAAAAAGTACTCAATTGTCCTATTTGTGTAAAAGTATAGATACCTTAACAGAAAATGACCCAGTAAAATTCTTCTTGAGCAAAAGACTAAACGTATTTAGTTTTAACTATACTTAAGTATCAGAAGTATATGTAATTGCTAAAATATACTTAAGTATCAAACAACAAGTAGAAATCATTTAAAATTCCTTATATTACGCAGTCCAGATAGCCAGGGGCACGTGCTGAAACTTAAACATAATTTACAAACGAAGCATGTGTTTAGTGAGTCCATCAGATCAGAGGAAGTATGGATGACCAGGGATGTTCTCTTGATAAGTGGATTTATACAATCTGTCCTGGTAAGCATACAAAGTGCAACGAGTACTTTTAGGTGTCTGGGAAAATGTATTGAGTAAAAAGTACATCATTTTCTTTAGGAATATAGTGAAGTAAAAGTTGTAAAAAAATTATAATAGAAAATTAAAGTACAGATAGCCCAAAAAACAACTTAAGGACTACTTTTAAGTATTTTTACTTAAATACTTTACACTATTGCTCTCACCTTACAGTTGTCACAGCACGCTCCTGCAGCACACTCTGAGCCCTTAGTCAGTGTGCAGCTGGTGGCATTACAGCATGGGTTTGTACACTCCTATAACAGCAAACCGTACATGTCATTAAGCCATTTTGATAATGATTTAAAGAGACCAGTATGTAAATACTGTATCTCAAAATAGTCAAGCCTCTGTGTATGTGTATACTTCCACTACATATTGTGGTTTTACACTACATATTTACCCCTTAGTGTATGTCTTAGTGTGGTGTAATACACTAACTAAGTAAAACAAACATTGTACTGTAGTAGGCTATCAAGAGAAACTGGAATTACAGGTCTCTGAAGCAAACAAGACTTGGCAAGAGAAGAGTGGTTCAGCAAGACAGGGACATAAGATAGTGTCTTATAAGCCTGACTAACAGGTCTCGACAGATTGACTTGACTAAAACACTCTACTTAACTCCAACTCTGACTTGAACGTAAACTGTGGATAAATATAATCAGAGTTCCTTATGCCTGCTTATCATATAGGTTTGGCTATCATACTGTGCATGGACATGTACAATGCACAAACATGTGAAGCATGTTGAATTTTATCAATTTGAATCACATCATTACATTACTGCCATGTCAGTACACTCATTTGAAAATAAATGTCCCAAACACAGGTTCTGAGGTGGGCGGTGGAGGAGATACCTCAGTTATCGGGAAAGGTCTGCGCATGTCATATACATTCCTTATGTTTACCCCTAGCCAAGGAAAGCAGGCAAGAGCAGACAAAGTGTAAATCTTATTCCCAGAAGTGTTTGTCTTTATCTGGTCTAAAAATAAATGTACTCTAATCTTTGACCTCATCTGATCAAATGTAAAAGTTAACATATTAGTAAAAGATAGCTTTGAATAATTATATATTGTAATCACTTGACATCCTTGTATTAACTTCACGAGAACCAGATTACTTTTGTATGATTTGAATGGTGCATTGCTGATCTAGGATAATGGGAGAAAATATACAAAAAAGGTTGTGTAAGGAATGTAAATGAAAGGTTCATTCACCTCCAGGGAGCCACAATCACACTGCTCTCCTGTCTCCAGGAAGCCATTGCCACACACTGGGGTTGATTCCACATTCCGGTAGTCTGGCTTGTCCAGCAGACACTCAGGGTTACGATTATTCAGAAACTGGTCATAGCTTACACTACTGCAGCTACTGAATGACTTTGGGATATCCCAGCTGAAATAAACACTTTAGTTACCCAAATAGGCTGTGTTTTCATTTAATAAAACACCACTGTGCTATTGCTACACAGTCTCATGAGCTATGTTCCATGTAAATGTTTTTGCAATATGGCTGCTGTGTGTTATGGGCAGAGAACAAGGCCTGTAAGTGTTCTTTCATAGAGGTTTCCTCTTCCTTGTACAACATAATCATTCAGATGGTTTATCATTGACACCATTCCAATCTAGTCACAAGATCATATCTCAAAACAGTCCTTACCTGAGGGCCCCGGCCATTATACAACTATTACCAGAGCAAGTACAGGCACTGGAGTCATCGTGGTTCATGCCCAGGTTGTGGCCCATCTCGTGGGCCAATGTGGCCCCTACAGCAATGGCCCTGGGGTTGTGATCCTGTAGTAAAACACATAGTTAACATTCAGTAAACCTGAATGTGTTGGACCATATTTCTCTTGTAAAATAGATGTTATATCAGTGAAACTGACATGGATGCATTGGTTAGTGATTACATTGCTATAGAGTATGATTTACTGTTTCACTATTAAAGTGCACTACAATTGATCTTCCTTTTTTAGATTATCTACATGTTGGTTCATTGGCTAATTTACCATTTTAAGTTATTACTTCCTCCATTCACACAATTTGTTTTTTGCATTTCACATACGTATTTCTAAAATGAGTAATCTTGCAATTCAACACACAATCTCTTTGGAAACGTCACTTCTTGGAAACTTGGTAAAACCTCTGTTGTCCGCTTATTGCAATACCACATGGAGCAACATTTAGTTGAAATACCTCAAGCAAATACGGTACTATTACCACATTCAAACAATGGCAGCTCATCGTGTAGGAAAATGTAGGGATACGGTCCAAACACTTAAGACACACCCTATACCCTCAGCCCTCAAATTAAATGGACACTTCTGAGGACGTCTGACGAGTATACACTTGCAGGCCAAGGGAGAAAGGAATTATTTTTAAATGGACCACCATTGGCCGGAAATTCATCACTTGTGTTTTCAGCCACCGGTAGCTTGTGGGTGCTTTATATGCAGTACAGTCAATTATGAGTGCACTTATATTAAATATATAATTATCAATATACTCACACTGTATGATAACTAGCAAATTAATTAGCTAACTAATGTTGGCCTGCCTAGCTGGAACTTCAAAAGGAAAATGTTTTATTTCTAAAAGACACATTTGTGCCATCATGTGTATCAGTAGCACAATTTCTAACTTATTTGCATTCGTTTTTACTTGTATGTTGATTTCTCCATTGAAGTTTAAGTTTGTGGACTTTTCTTGGTGGATGTACAATCGTCACAAATTGAATTATGGAGAGTTTCAGGCCCCGGAGTGAGTATAATTGTACACTTGACTAAAAACAAGGGCTGAGGGGCTTACGTTGCAAACATCCCTTGCTTGGCTAATCATTTGGACCGTCCAAGATGGCGACGGGGATTCCCCTAAGGGCATAAGGCGAGGGTAAGTGGACGAGGGTGTGTCTTATGAGTTTGAACCACAGCCTAGATCTAATGAAATGTACTTTACCTGCACAATCCCAACTGAATGATCTGAACATAGAGTCCCAATGAAGGCCAGACCCACCGTCGAGCCCTCAAAGTCAATGCCACTGAAACACAGGGAACAAGAAACATATGAACCATATATATATATATATATATATATATATATATATATATATATATATATATACACATACACACACACACACACACATATATATATATATATCTCTCAAGTACCCATACATGTCACATGCTCATGTTATGAATTCTTAAAATGTGGGTCTATCAATAATAACAATGTTCCAAAGCAAGATGGCCTCCTTATCAGGTGACCCATCAGCTGACTGTCACCTGACCCTATTTAGCTGTCTTACAAGCACACCAATAGAGAATGATAGAGGCCTCTAGTGTCCAAAAGCCTTCCACCATTTTAATGTAGTCAACTGGAGGACTTCCAGTATGCGCTCTTGTGTTATCTGCCTCTTTGATGTGTTATATTTAAGCAATAAGGCACGAGGGGGAGTGGTATATGGCCAATATACCACGGCTAAGGGCCATTCTTAAGCGCGAAGCAACGGAGTGCCTGGATACCGTGGTATATAGGCCTTATACTACAAACCCGAGGTGTGTTACAGCTATTATAAACGGGTTCCCAATGTAATTAGAGCAGTAAAAATACAGGTTGTGTCATACCCGTGGTATACGGTCTAATATACCACAGCTGTCAGCCAATCAGCATTCAGGGCTCAATCCACCCAGTTTAAAATCCTGTTTATCTTGTACTCAAAATCAAACCTTGAGACCCTCACAGATGTGTTTAATCAGAGAGTCAGAGATAGAGGTGAGGCACTTTAGATGAACAATTCAATTTCTTTTAGTTAGCGGATTAAGTGTGTGTTGTATCTGATGAAGTGTGCATTGTAGCCCACGTGAAGGTGTGTCCAGGCCTACCTGATGAAGTGTGCGTTGGGGCCTTCCTAATAACTTGTGTACGTCGTGACCTACCTGATGAGGTGTGCGTTGTCATGACGCTTGGTGTTGACCAGGTCGCTGTTCCTCCACTTGGTAAAGGCATCCAGGGTGGCACCAGCAGGGGCGGTCACTGATATCTTATCATTGTCTGTCCACACCTCCAGACCAACCAAGGCAATGAAGGTGTTGAGGGGCTTGTATACCTGCAGGCAGATTCATTGCATGGTGAGGTGAGACTCCCCATTAAAACAAGCAGGAGTATTTTACAAAGACACAGATTAGGAATAGTCCTGGACTAAAACAAAATTTAGATAAGTAAACCCAACGGAGAACCTTTTTGTCCTTTGTCTAGGCTTAATCTGTGTCCTGGAAACCGGCCTTAACAGTTCATTGAATAACAATTAACTCCTACAGTCCCACCATGATGCCTTCTAACCCTATAAAAACGCTGTGTTTGAGCTACAGACTTCTGGGTTATACAATTGGATTAGCCTATTTCTGCAATCAATGAGTCTGTGCGATTAACAGGGGCTGAGCTAGAGCAGTGTTTGTGAGATAAGGTGGTGTGGCTCAGCACTTTTTACTTTTTTAGCTTGACCTACAAAATATTAAAGTATATCTAGGAAAAATCAGACTCACATGAACATGTTTTGCTCTATGACACTCACAAGCCACAAAGGTGTTGCTCTATATAGAAAATCATACTGTAATATACTCACAGTTGCAGTCACTGACTAGTTGGATATTCATTTCCCACTGAGCAAACAATTTATTTTCAATGACTTACTACATTTTTGCTTTGGCTGACTATTTTTGACATGTCATAAAAACTTGAATGCAATTGTTTGTCAAATTGTTTTGTGTTCTACTTGGTTGTCCTGAAAAGAAAATGGTAAAACACTTAATTGTGCACCACCGAGAGCATCCGGAATGGTTGCATCACCGCCTGGTAAGGCAACTGCTCGGCAATGACCAACCTTCCTGCGCTGTTCCCCCCCATCATAATGACCAACCTTCCTGCGCTGTTCCCCCCCATCATAATGACCAACCTTCCTGCGCTGTTCCCCCCAGCACAGTAAGTTGGAATTGCATTTAACTTCTGACTTCCCATGGACTGTTTTTGTGGTACTCAATACAATTGAAAGCAACTCTAGAGTATGTAAATAGACCTGTTGCTAAAAGCACCTACTGTCGGTCCTGTTGGGGATCTTATACAGGATTTACTGGCAGTTTGCTAATACTGCAAACCTTGCAGTGACTGACTCACCATGTTGACAAAGTTGACCACTTCAAATATCCTCTTACGCAGCTCTCTGGGGTTACTGTTCATGTTCTTGTACTGAAATAGCATCATATTTTAGTACACTCACAAGAGAACAGTCGAGATCCTGTTTCACAATACATTACTCACTACTGACTCATTAGATACTGTATACTAAACAAAAATATAAATGCAATTTGCAACAATTTAAGATTTTACTAAGTTAATTTAAGGAAATCAGTAAATTGAAATGAATCCATTAGGCCCCAATCTATGGATTTAATATGACTGGGAATACAGATATGCATCTGCTGGTCACAGATACCTTAAAAATAGGTAGGGGCTAGGATCAGAAAACCAGTCAGTATCTGGTGTGACCACCATTTGGCTTATGCAGCGCGACACATCTCCTTCACATAGAGTTGACTGTGGCACGTGGAATGTTGTCCCACTCCTCTTCAATGGCTGTGCGAAGTTGCTGGATATTGGCGGGAACTGGAACACATCCCAAACATGATCAATGGGTGAAATGTCTGGTGAATGTGCAGGCCATGGAAGAATCGTGTACAGATCCTTGCAACAGGGGGCCAGGTATTATCATGCTGAAACATGAGGTGATGGCATTGGATGAATGGAATGACAATGGGCCTCAGGATCTCCTCATGGTATCTCTGTGCATTCAAATTGCCATTGATAAAATGCAATTGTGTTCATTGTCCGTAGCTTATACCTGCCCATACCATAACCCCACAATGGGGCACTCTGTTCACAACATTGACATCAGCATACCACTCACACGATGCCATACACACTGTCTGCCATCTGCATGGTACAGTTGAAACCTGGATTCATCTGTGAAGAGCATAATTCTCCAGTGTGCCAGTGGCCATCGAATGTGAGTATTTGCACACTGAAGTTGGTTACAACGGCAGTCAGGTCAAGGCCCTGGTGAGAACGACGAGCACGCAGATGAGCTTCCCTGAGATGGTTTCTGACAGTTTGTGCAGAACTTCTTCGGTTGTGCAAATCTCCAGTTTCATCAGCTGTCTGGGTGGCTCATCCCAGACCATTCTGCAGGTGAAGAAGCCAAATGTGGAGGTCCTGGGCTGGCATGGTTACACATGGTCTGCGGTTGTGAGGCCGGTAGGACATACTGCCACATTTTCTAAAACGACGTTGGAGGTGGCTTAAGGTAGAGAAAGGAACATTCAATTCTCTGGCAACAGCTCTGGTGGCTATTCCTGCAGTCAGCATTCCAATTGCATGCTCTCTCAACTTGAGACATCTCTGGCATTGTGTTGTGTAACGAAACTGCACATTTTAGAGTGCCATTATATTGTCCCCCAGCACAAGGTGCACCTGTGTAATGATCATGCTGTTTAATCAGCTTCTTGACATGCCACACCTGTCAGGTGGATGGATTATCTTGGCAAAGTAGAAATGCTCATGAACAGGGATGTCAACAAATTTGTGCACCACATTTTAGAGAAATAATGTTTTTGTGCATATTGGAACATTTCTGGGATCTTTTACTTCAGCTCATGAAGCATGGGACTAACACAATACATGTTGTGTTTATTATAGATATAGGTTGGTTTGAACTAAATATAATTAGGTCAAGTAATGGCCAATTAAATAATGTTAATGAAATATTGAAGTATGAAATGTCCAAGTGTATTGTGTTGATTCTGGTAAAGGTGGGACTTGTGTTTCTGACATATTTGTCTGCAGGTTCTTACCTCACGGTTGTCTGCAACAAGGACGAGCTCAACATACTTTTGCTGTTGAAGTAGAGATGGACCCTAATAAACAGGAAACCATTGTTGTAATATATATGGTTAATTTACTTTTAGGAAGGAAGTGGAGTGTGCTCATCCAACTTGAGTTGAGGTGCAATCCCAAAAATGTGATCATTATTGAAAAGAAAAAGGCGCAACCCACGCTTACCATTAAAAACTCAATGTTTCAAAGTTAAAAAGGTTGACATTTCAGCTATCAATGGCCTTCATTAGAACACATAATTTCCTGTTCTGCTATTTCTGTTTTGATGTGAGATACCACAGACTATATTTAAATTGGGAAATTTCTAATATATTTATGTCTTACTGAGCCACGAGAGCGACTTTTGCTAGTTATGGGAGGGTAGTCTGCATTCCAGCTAGTGTTGGTGACTCCACACATCACAGGCTTGGAGCTCTGGTCCTCGTATTTCAGCACTGCGTGATCGCCATCATCCCCCCCTGACAGAGGCTCAATCAGGTACCTTTGGGCGGCTGTTCTGAAATATCCCCTAAAATAAAAAAGACATGACAACTGATTTGGGGTATAAAATAATGTTTCACTGTGGACTTACACTACTGGTCAAAAGTTTTAGAACACCTACTTATTCAAGGGTTTCTTTATTTTTACTATTTTCTACATTATAGAAACACATCAAAACTATTAAATAAAACATATGGAATCATGTAGTAACCAAAAAAAGTGTCAAACAAATCAAAATATATTTTAAATTTGAGATTGTTCAAAGTTGCCTCCCTTTGCCAAGATGACAGCTTTGCACACTCTTGGCATTCTCTAAACCAGCTTCATCTGGAATGCTTTTCCAACAGTCTTGAAGGAGTACCCACGTATGCTGAGCACTTGTTGGCTGCTGTTCCTTCACTCTGACTCATCCCAAACCATCTCAATTTGGTTGAGGTCGGGGGATTGTGGAGACCAGGTCATCTGATGCAGCACTCCACTCTT